>NC_134833.1:151308728-151386209 GCF_004210375.1 Tachypleus tridentatus | reverse complement strand
TTTTATTACAGAAGTTGTGGAGGTCTTGAAGATAATCAGTGCCGTCTTTTTCATAACTTGCTCACAGAATATCAAGATACTTTCTCCAATGGACCTCATGACTCGGGCCAAACAAATGTATCTTCACTATGTCCGTTAACCAGATGACTACCACTTGTAAAACAGGCTGAAAAGTTTAAAGAAATAGAAATCATGAAGGAACAAGGAATAACAGAACTGAGTCCATGGGTATGTCCTATTGTACTTTCAAAGAAGAAAGAAGGATTTACACGATTCTGCATGAGCTACTGGAAGGTGAGTGAAGTCACAAGAAAGTTGTTTACTATCTGTCAAAAAGTTTCAATCTGCCACATTTCAGCTACCTTGCTACGTCAAATTCATCTATTTTGATAGCATAATCACACAAAGGAAGACCTCTGATAATGATTATGCAGGTCATAGGAAACTAGATCAGTTAAAGAAAGAGAACCTTAGGCTGAATTCCCATAACTGTAAATTATTCCATCAACAGATGGGTTTCACGCGATACATGTGGGTTTCTAAAACCCACGTAAGATTTAATGTCTTCAGAATTATCCACTGCTACAGAAATTGCACATGTTAAGAGGATTTCTGGGACTTTGTTCTTCTATCATAATTTTCTAAAATCAGTTTAGTTGGACAACTGAGTGTTATAAACAATCAACTAACTAAAGAAATAATTAACCTCTACACCTCTGTTAGCACACCTACTTATAATAGACACAAATGTCAGTGATTTTGCAGTTGTAGCAGTGTTATCACCAGTGCAAAGAGGAATGAAACGTGACTGACTACTGTGGCAAAATAAAGAAAGATATATAAACGAAATATTGTACATTTTGAAAAGATCAACTAAGTGTTTTACAGCCATAAATTGTTACCTACATAAACAAAAGACTACTTAGCATTGAAGTGACTGACAGATTTATGTAATTCAGAGGTCCAGATACAAAAATGGCTCCAGAAAATTTATGGATCACTGTGAAGAGATTTATGGTTATAGTGGTGTATAATACTACAAAAAATGTGTTAATGATGAATGTAAACACTAAAAAAGAAGGAAGTATGAGACAGTAAAAATGACCATCCTTAGTTACTAGCCGTCCCTAATTTAGCAGTGTAAGACTAGAGGGAAGGCAGCTAGTCATCACCACCCATCGCCAACACTTGGGCTACTCTATTACAACCCAGTAGTGAGATTGACCGTCACATTATAATGCGCCCACGGCTGAAAGGGCGAGCATGTTTAGTGTGACCGAGATTCGAACCCGCGACCCTCAAATTACGAGTCGAGTGCCTTAACCACCTGGCCATGCCGGGCCTGGTACACAGGTATGCCTGCAAACTTACAACGCTAGAAATTGGATTTGAGCACTCGTGGTTGGCAGAGCACAGATAACCTTTTGAGTACATTTGTGCGTAACTTCAAACAAACAAATCCTGGACATTTATTCCATGTGTATGGTAAAGCCGCCTCAGGCTATCTGCTGAGTCCACAGAGGGAAATTGAATCCCTGATTTTAGCGTTGTAAGTCTGTAGACTTACCGCTCTTCCAGCGGGGTACTATTTCATGCGAGCTAAACTGTTGTAACTAAGCATGTGTTACCTTTCTTTGTATTTGATATTATCGTGATATATCTTTGTCTTATTTTCTCTAATTTTGTGAGGTAGTTGTAACTTTTAATAACGAATAACGTGTTTTGTGGTACTTCCCACAGAATAGTCAGTTAAGCCTATCAGTTGGAGTTCCCTAAGACACCAAACTAAAGACATAAACTGTCTTTACAACCTCCAAGCGAGATAAACTGAAAAGAGGACTTGAAATAAAAAGGTACACAAGTACAATGGTACCGACAAAATAACAATCGTAATATCAAACACTAAGGACAAATGTGTTTGTTAAGATTATGTTGCACGAGCAAGACAGAAGGAGAAAGAGGAAATGGAGCCTCAGTAAGTTCTCTCATGTGGTATGTCAAATATTTTCTACTTTTTATTTTAATGTAGAATTGTTCAAAACATTTATTTTATTCTCAGTGAATGCAATTTTTATTAACACTTAAACACATAGTACAGAAAACCATTATGTTGTATTCATTCTATAACACTAGCACATAGTACAGAAAACCATTATGTTGTTTTCATTCTAAAACACTAACACATAGTACAGAAAACCATTATGTTGTCTTCATTCTATACCACTAACACATAGTACAGAAAACCATTATGTCGTATTCATTCTATAACACTGACACATAGTACAGAAAACCATTATGTTGTCTTCATTCTATAACACTAACACATAGTACAGAAAACCATTATGTCGTATTTATTCTATAACACTAACACATAGTACAGAAAACCATTATGTTGTCTTCATTCTATACCACTAACACATAGTACAGAAAACCATTATGTCGTATTCATTCTATAACACTGACACATAGTACAGAAAACCATTATGTTGTCTTCATTCTATAACACTAACACATAGTACAGAAAACCATTATGTCGTATTTATTCTATAACACTAACACATAGTACAGAAAACCATTATGTTGTCTTCATTCTATACCACTAACACATAGTACAGAAAACCATTATGTCGTATTCATTCTATAACACTGACACATAGTACAGAAAACCATTATGTTGTCTTCATTCTATAACACTAACACATAGTACAGAAAACCATTATGTTGTCTTCATTCTATAACACTAACACATAGTACAGAAAACCATTATGCTGTCTTTATTCTATAACACTAACACATAATACAGAAAACCGTTATGTTGTCTTCATTCTATAACACTAACACATAGTACAGAAAACCATTATGTTGTTTTCATTCTAAAACACTGACACATAGTACAAAAAACCATTATGTTGTCTTCATTCTATAACACTAACACATAGTACAGAAAACCATTATGTTGTCTTCATTCTATAACACTGACACATAGTACAGAAAACCATTATGTTGTCTTCATTCTATAACACTAACACATAGTACAGAAAACCATTATGTTGTCTTTATTCTATAACACTAACACATAATACAGAAAACCGTTATGTTGTCTTCATTCTAAAACACTAACACATAGTACAGAAAACCATTATGTTGTCTTCATTCTATAACACTGACACATAGTACAGAAAACCATTATGTTGTCTTCATTCTATAACACTGACACATAGTACAGAAAACCATTATGTTGTCTTCATTCTATAACACTAACACATAGTACAGAAAACCATTATGTTGTCTTTATTCTATAACACTAACACATAATACAGAAAACCGTTATGTTGTCTTCATTCTAAAACACTAACACATAGTACAGAAAACCATTATGTTGTCTTCATTCTAGTTGTCTTTTTGTCACTTATCTGTTCTGTTTATGGAATAAACAGCTGTAACGTTATTGTGGTGCAAACAGATCGACAGCCATTGTTCTTCAGTTATATATCATATAATAGATCAAGATTATGATCTCACCCATGTTAACATTCACATATTAACACTAGTCAGCATGGTTAAACTCGATAATCTCATTAAGTAAAAAACGTTTGATTTTAAACTTTCGCGCATGGATCCTTAAATGAATTTCTTGATGGGAAAAAGACATCTTTGGATGAGAAAGTAAGTTAATTAATTCAGTGAAAAGCGACTTTCCAGCACCCTACGAGCAAGGACAGAAAGTGTGCTTTTGTCCTTTATGGTCAGTGTGCTTACATTTTTTGTTTTAATTCCATCAGTTTAGTTAAATTCAGAATTACCTCGCAATTTATCCTGCCAATACTCTCATCTATAAAGTGGACCTAATATAACATTATTTTAAGAAAATAGTTTCACTTGAGAATTTCACATTCTCACCAGTTAAGTATCTGTGTGTGTATGTGTCTTTATGCGATAAACTACGACAGCGCAAATAAAGTAAAGTGCAAATACGAATTGCACATGTTATCAAAGCTCTTTTTAAAAGTCTGCATAATCTCTCCAAAATCTAAGATTTCTATGCAAAAATATAAAATATCAGTGAAAATATCACTTTAAAATCAAGAGCCTAGCTTTTAATGCTAGAAAATAACAACAAGCGAAGTGTGTACCTGATAAGCTATTCTTCAGATAATTCCCATAAGTGCTGAATGGAAGAAATCCCGACCATTAGTGGATTCGTTGACATAAAAAACATCTTCCTGTTTCTAGACGCTGTGACTTATTTTTCCTGCAAAAAACTTGGTTAAGTGCCAATTAGCAAATGAGTTTTAAAACAGAGTTAGCAAAAAATAATGCTAAAATGTCTTTACTTGAGCAACATTTCACATCTAAACTAAACTGAAAGAAAATACAAAGTTTTCAAAAATGATATATTAACTAAGAAAGGTGAAAACACTCAGTAATACTATTCTATACCACACTTTTTGTTTAATGAATAATATTATTGGTATGTAATTACGTCTTCCAGTGGAATAAGAAAGACAATAGTATACTTATTGCTCAGTGTTGAAAAATTTTATTTTGCCACAGGCTACTTTAACTGGAATAGTTTCTACTTGCGGCTGTAAAAGCATGTATTTAATGAATTTTCTTGATACGAGTTATATTTTGTTCTCCAATTCAGTAACAAGTTAAAAACATGTAGAAATTATTAACTTTAGCTAAAAATATGATTCATACTATTTCCATAGTTCTTTAATCTTATGAGTTCAATTAGTTCTGATCTTCCGATGAGCCACTTATTGATCTGTGATTATTTTGACATTTAGTTAGGAATGTAGAGCAGTTTAAAAAAGTCATATACTTAATAAATGAGGAAATCAGAGACAACCTACAGTACTTGAAATTATTCTGTTAACCCTAGGATTATTGAAACATCAATCATATGCTTATATTGTAGACCAACTCAGAAAACTGTGGACTGTCATCATGTATCAACTTTACCATTCTTACTGAAGAAGAACCATCATTTTTTGCATTGGTGGGTACAAGTAAAGAACAGAGTTTCCTCAATGTTATAATTATGTTCATATAGTACAGAACTGTCCAAAAGTTAGTACTCCCGAACGAGTTTATTCTCTCCTAGGGAAGGCCTAGCATGGCCAAATGGGTTAAAGCGTTCGACTCGTAATCTGAGGGTCGCGGGTTCGAATCCCCGTTACACCAAACATTCTCGCCCTTTCAGTCGTGGGGGTGTTATACTGTGACGGTAAATCACACTATTCGTTGGTAAAAGAGTAGCCCAAGAGTTGGCGGTGGATGGTGATGACTAGCTGCCTTCCTTCTAGTCTTACACTGCTGAATTAGAGACGACTAGCGCAGATAGCCCTTGAGTAGCTTTGCGCGAAATTAAAAAACAAGCAAACGAAAAACAATTTCTCCTATGGATGTTGGGTTTCTGTGCATGAGCCAGATTCTTTACAGGATGTGTCTATGATTTGTCGGTGGTAAATTTCAATAATAAATAAACAGCACAAATTCCACTTGTTTTAAAATAATATATTAAAACAAGTCAAAATTATATACAAATGTTCGTTAGACTGTCGGTTATCATAGTTGTATTCAAAACTTTCAATAACTGTCACCTTTTTTTAGTCAAATTACACATTTCAGTTACATTAAGACACAATTGGACAAATTATTCTCCTCCACTCCATCATTGCAATATAATCTGATAATATTAGTTTATAAATCGCCACTACATGATCATTATGGCTAAACTCACAATCACACAGTCTACATTTATCTAACTCTATATCTATGTCTTGAACTAAATTACAACAACGAGAAAACATAGAAGAGTCTAGTAACATGACACAATAGCATAACAATCACCAATTCATAACTAATTAATTACAAAATATAATAATCGTCCTATTTAAACCATCTGAACCATGACACTCACATTAAACTTAATTTGAAACAATCACATATATTTAATAATAAGCTCTCTTCAAGAAAACAATGTTTACAATAACTTTGTATTGCACACAAAGAAATTTATGTACGGAATATACTTATAAGAATCTTTACCAATATTTGCAGTCTCCATGATAGTTTCAATGCAAAACTTGTAGTTTTGAAGGTACAATGAGCACCTGATGATCCTCAACCCATCGAGTTTGAACCTCTACACTCATGCAAGGGGCTAATTGTCCGTCTGGGTGAAAAACGTCTTCCTGTAGAGGTAGTTATGGAATTTTGGGATGACAAATATGATGGCCAGACATTCACACTCGATCACAAAATAGTTCTTTTTTATTACACCCTAGCTTTTCACTGATGCACATCATGGGAGACAGTCCGCCTACATTTGCTTGTATTGGAGTACTGCTCCAATTACAACATTTGATACATCAAGTTGAGTGACAATCTAATCCAATACAAATTTTAATGAAGAAAATTAATGTAAATACATAACCCTACAGGAACTTAAACTGCAAACTTATTATCTTAATAGATATACATAAACATGATAATCAATTATTGAAACAAAAACATGGTTGTTCCCATAGCACACGTGTACAACAGGCCATCTGTGTTATGTCCACCTTGGGATTTTGAACTCCAGATTTTAAAGTTTAAATATAGTAAATTTACCTCGACCTACTGAAGAACCAATAAAAAAAAGCAGTTGCTCTACTAACAAATTTTAATGAAAAAAATAGCTTGAATATATAAATCTTGTTACGTGTTACAATTTATATCGAACGAGTCTCGGATTTATTAGGTTATGTATTACAATTTCAAATAGCGAGAAATTTTAATTTTAATTTGGAAGTTAATTGAATGTCGTATGAAATGTATGATATTTGCTAATTTGTGTATCAATCTTATACACACAATTTACTTACTTAACACATATATATTTTAATATACAAACAACAGTGCAATTTATAATTATGTTTATTACAAATGACGTTTAATATACAAGAGTTTTACAAACTTATAAATAATATTAAGTACTCCTTCTGGTCTTGAACTGAATCTTTTATCGACGGTTCAGGTCCACGATAAGCAAATTAATTCTAAGTTGATATTTATACACTTCACTTAAGCTAGCTCGCTATCTATTCTTGGCTCGTCTCGCGCCACTTAAAAGCTGACTTTTTACCAACAAAGGTGTTTACTGACCTCGTTTAAATACTAACATCCTAAATTCATTCACTTAAGTTAAACGGTTTGTAATATTCGAAACCTATAATCATTCCTGGTCGAATATCTTTAGTTTGCCGATTAATAAACGTTTATCACAAAATCGTTTGAAGAGTATAGTATACTAACTGTAGCGATCTAATAACATTATTAAACTGTCTCCCACGTATTGCGATAGCTACCTTTTATACTCATTGGGCGAGATTCTCGAAAATTCAGCTAACAATAATACTAGCAATCACTAGTATTTTATATACACACATCATACATAGTTGATTCTTGTATTTGAGAATTTTCTATACATTTATAGAATTAGACAGGACTTTAGCAAGACATATTGCATGCATTTCTAAAGATGTGTTAAACTGAAACAAAGATAAATGTATAACAGTAAATCAGTTTCACCACCCTCCATAAAGAATTAAAAATTGGTGTCAGACAGTTTTTAACTAATATAATATATATATACACACACATTGTCAAAAAGTTATACAATTTCAAAATCATGACAGTACAGAACAAATAACTTAATGCTTATAAAATTACATTGCACATTAAATTGTATCAGCACAAATTTTATCAACTCCTTTGACATTGAATCTTTTCAAATCATACTATTGTAATATTTGTTTGTTTTTGAATTTCGCGCAAAGCTACACGAGGGCCATCTGCACTAGCCGTTCCTAATTTTGCAGTGTAAGACTAGAGGGAAAGCAGCTAGTATCACCACCCACCGCCAACTCTTGGTCTACTTTTTACCAACGAATAGTGGGATTGACCATCTAATTATAACGCCTCCACGCCTGAAAAGGCGAGCATGTTTAGTGCGACGGGGATTTGAACTCGCGACCCTCAGATTAGGGGTCGAACACCTTAACCCACCTGGCCATGCTGGGCCAAAAGGCAAAAGCAGAAGGCTGTCAAATTGAAGTTTTAATATTACAAGGCTCTAAAGCTAATACTAAAGGCAATGTTTCTTTTTCATTGTTCAATAATTCTTTTGGTGACAGTCAAAGTTTTAAGAAAATAACAAACGGGGTGTTCAATACTCTGTCGTCTGATTGTAATAGAATAGCACCACCACCACCACAATCGCTGACATCAACAGTTAGTCGAAAGATTTGTCAAAGTCAGAGGCCATCATTACAGGGTAAGTGCACAATAAATATTTAACCTTTTCAAAAGTAGATTGGCAAGTTTCAAACCACTTGAATATTTTAATTTTTTTTCAATTGGCTTATTAATGGTGCAGATGTCAGCAAAAGTTTCACAGAACTTCCCTTGATAACCAACCATTCTCAAAAATCTCATCAAACTTTTCTTATTTGTAGAGACTGGATAATTCGCAATGCAATCAACTTTGGCTTGAATTGAAGAAACTTGACTGCGGCCTACTTCATGACCTAAGTAAACAACTTTGGCCATACAAAAGTCACTTGTTGCTACATTTTCAGTGAGATTGGCTATCTTAAGCCACTTAACAACACAGTGTAGTATATATAAGTGTTCTTCCCGGAAGTTACTGTGAATTACAATATCATTAACAAAAATTCCAACATCTCATAGATTATTGAGACTATGATTCCTCATTCGCTGAAAAGTTGCCGGAGAAATGTTCATCCCAACATAACATTGCAGCGATAGAATCCATCAGGAGTAACAAAAGTAAATATTTATTCTGCTTTGTCAGTTATGGGAACAGCCCAGTATCCCTTCAACAGGTCACATTTTGTGATATATGTGGCTTTTCCAATTTTATCGATACAATTCTCCATTCTTGGAACGGAATAGGAACATGTCTTTGCGAAAGGATGTAGAGAATTTAAAAGTAAACCATCACATTTAGGAACTGGTACACAAGATCATTCACTTTTATCGGGTTCTAGAATGCCTTTTTCCAGGTAGGATATTTTGTAATGAATTTTTCTACGTCGATTGGATTCACACGATAAGAATGTTGTTTCATAGGAAAAGCATTACCTGCATTAACATCATGAACAGCAATGTCCAGAAATAAACATTTATACTCAATCAATAAACTCGCAAGTTGATTTCTTTCTTCAGGAAGCAGGTGATTCAGTTTTGGATGAAATTGGCAATAATGTCTGAATTACTCATGTTGCTGTTGCATTTACCTCTAATATTTTCAAATTAACGAATGTCTAAGTCAAAGAGACAATTACCATTTCAATGGCTAAAAGGTTTTCAGATGCATCTTGGATGTGATAGAGTTTCAACATATTGATGTGACACAACAAAGAAGCCTTTCGACGATTAGGAGTTTCTACAACATAATCTATCTCATTGTCTTTCTGAACAACCATGGCACCAAGCTTTAAGTGTATGTTCCGTAGTGGGTAACAATACTAAGACCATGTCAGCAGAACGAAACTTATGCTCCTCAGCCTTGCACTCATGAACGTTTTTTTCATTCTATCTTGGTTGGGATAAGTTCACTATTTTCGAGCCAATTCATAAGCACCTAACAGTGCGGACCGAAACTTGGAAACGTAATCCAGTATGAGCATTTTTTTCGAATATTCTTCCAACCATTGTTTCTTAAGCAACTTCAAAGGACCATGCAATGAATGGCCAAATACCAATTTCAAGGGGCTGAACCCTAACAACTCCTGAACTGACTCTCGAACAGCAAACGATAATAAATTAACTCCTCCATCCCAATATTGCTCCTTATCGAGATAGTAAATCTCAATGTTGAATTAAATCTCTTAACAGTACCTTACAATTCAGAATGGTATGCACTAGATCTAATCTCTTTAGCACCAAGTTGGTAAATAACCTGTTAAAACAACTCGTACATAAAAATTCCATTCCTGATCAGACTGAATTTCTTTGAGCAAGCCAACAAAAGTTAAAAAAAAATCTAAATCTTGGAAATTTTATTGGCCGAAATGTTTCTTAAGGGTATATCTTCAGGAAGTCGAGTAGATGCACATGATTGTCAACAAATACTGGTTCTGTGATTTAGTGTTTTGGTAAATGCCAAACAGAATCAATAATCACACGACTGAAGGGTTCTCTGAAAGCTGAAATAGGTATCAAATGGGCAACGGGAATTTTCTGGTTAAGTTTTCCAGCCAGTGGACATGTATGACAAGTTTTACAAAACTGAGAAACATCTTACCTAATTTTTGACCAAAATAATGTCTCATACTTTGTCACATGTCTTGTTGACACTTAAATGACTTGAGAACAACAATTTGATAAATTACAGCTAAGTTTTCTGAAGCTAACTCATCTGATGGTCTCCATTTTCTCAAAAGCACACCATTTTTAAAAATAATAATTTAGAACTTTTTCCATTTCGTCTTTTGGGAATGCATATTTAAATAGTAAAAGATATGAGAATCATTTTCTGGATCAGCGATCTATTTACTTCTGGCAAATGGAACTTCGCAATTTGAACTGGATTTCTTATATCCATCATTGTCACTCATCAAGGAATTGTCAGTAGGACAGTTATTCACAAGATCCATATTGGAACCAAAATGTCTGAGACAAATCTATATTTTCTTCCTCTGAACACGTGTCTATCATTTCTGTTTGGCTTAACTTCTTAGCCTGAGCTCGAATCACAGCACACGAGGGAACACATCCAGATCTCCTCAACAACAACTTCATTCTTAGATGAAACAGTGGCCGGCTTGCTAAACTATCTTGGTTTCCCGCCCCAGCCAAATCATTTCCAAACAATAATGATACACTCTTAATTTACAAAGTATAAATTACTCCAACCACAACTGGTCCCGAAACTAGGTCTGATGTTAAAAAAGGTTATAAAAACATTAACGAAACCACCCTTAATTTTCTGAGCGACATCAAACTCACCAGTGGCAGAATTCGAACCTTCTAATAACAATGACTGAGTCGCCCCAGTATCACGTAAAATTCGTATAGATATGGCATCAGTAGTGTTGTTTGTCAAAGACACAGAACCAACAGACACAAAAGGTCTAAATTCCTCCCTAACTACATCAACAGTTTTAACACTGGCCAAATCAACAGCATCGGGTGATCTGGTGAAACAGTGTCCATATGTGGACATGAATGCATTGGGCGTTACCTACTTTTATTATTTTCTTTTTCTTTTCAAATGCCAACAATCAGACATAACATAACCATGTGTTTTTATAAAAATGGAATAAAGGCCTTGATGGTTTTCGTGAAGTTTTATCATAACTGTCTGAAGATTTCGAAGTAGAGAAACTGAATTTTTAGAAAAAGGGAATAATCAACTTTAGTGGATTGAACATGTATAGGTTTATGCTGAGTGGCAGCATCACAGTTGTTTTATGTGTTACAGTGTAATCATTGCTTCCTGTGGCGTTTCAACTTTCTTTTCATCCAAATAAGTTTTAAGGTCGTCATTTGTAGAGCATTTAAGTTCCTCAATTAGACATAATTGTCTTCTTTTGTTGAAATTGCTACCAACATGTGTATAATCACACCATCGATCAAAATAAACCTCTTTTTCATGGGGCAGTTCCAAATGAGTTTGGCTATCTTGCTTGCAATAACCCCGAAACCTCTAGCGATAAGTCCCTGGTACTAACTCGTATGTTTTGAGAATAGTTGTTTTAACCTTATCGTAATACCTACAATCTTCTAGAGACAGAATGACATGAGTTTCTTGTGGTTACCAGTTAAAACACTACATAATAATAATGATTATATTTCGATGGGTCATTCCATGATCTAGGCAACTATCTCAAAATGTTGAAAATATTTATCAACTTCATTTTCATTAAATGGTAGTACTTTAATAAATTGATTGAAATCAAAGTATACATTTTGCCTTGGTCAAGTGGCCCGGCATGGCCAGGTGGGTTAAGGCGTTCGACTCGTAATCTGAAGGTCACGGGTCGCACCAACATGCTCACCCTTTAGCCGTGGGGCATTATAATGTTACAGTAAATCCCGTTATTCGTAAGTAAAAGAGTAGCCTAAAAGTTGGCGGTAGGTGGTAATGACTAGCTACCTTCCTTCTAGTCTTAAACTGCTAAATTAGAGACGGCTAGCGTAGATAGTCCTCGAGTAGCTTTGCGCGAAATTCAAAAAACAAACAAAGCCTTGGTCAATTCGCCTTAACTTTTATTTCCATTTCTTTCAGCTTAATTTCTTTCTAGGCTTCGGTGTGGGCTTGCTCTTTTACTTTTCGGCTTCGATACGGGCTACTTCAAACCAGATTTGTCTAAATTTTTATTAGACTTCTAATGTATTACTCAACTCTGATTGGCTCGTGGAGATACAAGAATATTTCCCAAATGATCAGTGATGTCGAGAAACCCACTTGTTGAGAAATTTATATGCAAAAACGGCTCGTTTGGGTTGAGAAAATATTTTACATAGAAGAGCGAACAACGTTTCGACCTTCTTCGGTCATCGTCAGGTTCACAAAGAAGGAGGTAACTGACTGGAAGCTGACCACATGTTTGAAAGGGGTTGTGTTACTGTGTGTCGAAATGTAGAGGGCGGTATTAGATGTTTGAATATATAATTTTATTTATTTTATTATATTAATATAGGTATAAAGGCGTTCCTTTATATTGGTTTATTTTGGGTTTAAGTTGTTGTATAAGTAAGGCTTCTTTAATTTTGCGTTTGTTTATGTTTGTTTCTTTACTTAGTATTTGACTGTTTTCTATGGTTATGTTGTGTTTATTTGACTTGCAGTGTTCGAAAACGTGTGAAGGTGACTTTTTATGTTCTTTGAATCTGGTTTCCATTTTTCTACTTGTTTCTCCAATATAGAAGTCGTGGCAGTTATCACATCGTATTTTATAAATAATGTTGGTGTGGTGTTTGTCAGTGTAGTTTTTACATAGTATAGACCTCAGTTTTGTGCCTGGTTTTTGAATAAATTTGGTATTAACTGGAATGTCAAATTTTGTTACTAATTTTTGCCAAATGTTGGTTATTTGTTTGATGATGTCAGGAATATATGGTATACAGCAGTATATGGTTTCGTGGTTTTTTGATTCGTGAGCTGTATTTACTTTAGTTGGTGGTTGATTTTGCTTTTTGTCTAGGTGTGTGCGTATAATGTTTTCTACGGTTTGTGGAGGAAACTTATTGATGTTGATGAAGTATTGTTTTATTTTGTCTAATTCATCGTTAATTTTATCTGGTGAGCATAGTTTTATGGCTGTGTTTATTTGGTTTCTTAGTATGTTGAGTTTTTGTTTTGTTTCATGTGCTGAGTCCCAAGGAATGTATAGTCCAGTATGGGTGATTTTTCGCTGGATTTATGTTTTGAATTGTGTGTCAGTTCTTGTAATTTTGAAATTAAGAAATGATATTTGATTGCTTTCTTCCTGTTCACATGTGAAGTTAATGTTGGGATGTATAGAGTTAATGTGATTGAAAAAATTAAGTATGTGTTCTGTAGATTTGAATCCCGCAACCGTGTCATCTACATATCTGTACCAGTATAGTGGTGGATGTAATGCTGTGTTAATTGCTTGTGTTTCAACTTGTGTCATAAAAATATTGGTTAGAACTGGTGGTACTGGGTTGCCCATGCTTAGGCCATTTGTTTTTTATATAGTTTTGGTTGTTGAACATGAAGTTTGTCTTTATCGTGGTGAATTCTATGAGGGTTGCTAACTGGTTACTGGGAATTTCTATAGTTGGGTTAGGGTCTCGGATATAGAGCTCTAAGGCTATCTTGCAGGCTTCAGTGGTTGGAACTTCTGTAAAGAGGGATATAACATCGAAACTGGCCATTAAGGCTTTATGATTAAGTTGATTTAGATTAGACTTGAAATTAAAAGGGTCTTTGATGAATGAGCTGGCTGATGTTACATATTTGGAGAATGCCCATGCTATGTATTTACCAAGATTGTAATTAAACGATTCATATGTGGACATTATTGGTCGTAATGGACAATCTGGTTTATGAGGTTTGGGGATGCCGTATATTTGCGGTTTGCGTGAGTCGGTTTTACGTAGGTAGGAATAAAGTGTTTGTGAAATTGTGTTGGCTTTTTTCATTTGTAGTAGTAATTTGTTCAGTTGCGTCTCGTGTGTCTTTGTTGGATTTGTGTGTATTGGTTTAAATTTGTTCGTGTCTGATAAGATGTTATTCATTTTTTGGATGTATTCATTCATGTTCATTATGACTATAGCGTTACCTTTATCTGCTTTTAGAATTTTTATGTTTTTGTCTTGTTTTAGGTTTTTAATGGAATTAATGTCTCTTTTTGTAAGGTTGTTTTTTAGTTTTCTGTTTTGTGAAATTATGTTGATGGTTTTGTGAGAAAATTCTTTGAAAAAATCGTTTAAGATGTTGTTTTTAGGTGTTTCTGGAAAATATAAATTTGTAATTTTACCTGGGAAGTTTGGCTGTTGGATGTCAATAAAATTATCTAAGTTGTCTTCTTTCTGTTGGTTGTGTTTGGTTGTTTCCTTGTTTTTCTTCTCTGTAGAAAGTATCACAAGTCTCCTGGCTAGGTCTTCTAAACATGTTTTGATTTCTATGGTTGGAATGTACCTAGGTGCTATTGCGAAGTTGAGTCCTTTGTTAAGTAGATGTTTCTCGTCTGTGTTTAATTGACGGTCGGATCTGTTAATTATGAGGTTAGTCAACGGTTTGTTGTTTTGGTGTCTTTTCTGTTGTTTGCATCTTAGTTTTTCTAGTTTTTTGTTGTGGCAGATCTTTTTGACATTCCAGTTAATACCAAATTTATTCAAAAACCAGGCACAAAAACTGAGGTCTATACTATGTAAAAACTACACTGACAAACACCACACCAACATTATTTATAAAATACGATGTGATAACTGCCACGACTTCTATATTGGAGAAACAAGTAGAAAAAATGGAAACCAGATTCAAAGAACATAAAAAGTCACCTTCACACGTTTTCGAACACTGCAAGTCAAATAAACACAACATAACCATAGAAAACAGTCAAATACTAAGTAAAGAAACAAACATAAACAAACGCAAAATTAAAGAAGCCTTACTTATACAACAACTTAAACCCAAAATAAACCAATATAAAGGAACGCCTTTATACCTATATTAATATAATAAAATAAATAAAATTATATATTCAAACATCTAATACCGCCCTCTACATTTTGACACACAGTTACACAACCCCTTTCAAACATGTGGTCAGCTTCCGGTCAGTTACCTCCTTCTTTGTGAACCTGACGATGATCGAAGAAGGTCGAAACGTTGTTCGCTCTTCTATGTAAAATATTTTCTCAATCCAAACGAGCCGTTTTTGCATATAAATTTCCCAAATGCTTCTTCAGACAACAAAAAATTCAACAATACGCTTTTTAGTTCATTTTTTAAAAACGATTTTTTGATCCCCAATTCTAAGATTTTGGCAATTTTGTACCATTCACTTTTGTTATATTATTTTAATTATTCGAAGGAGAGTGATTTAAGAAAATCTTGATAATTAAAACATAATTAAATATTGTTCGCACTGATAAATATACATTGAATTAAGATTTGAATATTAATTTAAAACGAATTCTGTCTCTGATACAGATCTCGAAGACGAGCCCCAAAGGATTATGCTATACGTTACAATTTATCTCGAACGACTCTCCGATTTATTATGTTAGGTACGTTACGTAGTACAATTTCAAATAATCATAAATTTTAAGTTAGAAGTTAATTAAATGTCAACGTACGTTACATTGTTCATTCTCACGCTTGAGAATTGTCTTCAAATTTGGCGAATAGGCGGGACTTTCGCAATACACATTTAACAATATACGCTACATGCATTTTAAAGTATATATTAAACTGAAACAAATATATATAACATAGATATTAAAATATATGTAGAGTAATAAATCCGTTAAAATTTAAATTACATTTTTTACCTTATTAAAGCATATGTTTAAAGACAAATATATCGTCTTAAGTTAGATACAAATACAGAACTAACACTATCGTTAATTTTTAAAACAATGAATAAAAAAACGAACAGGCCCCAGCATGGCCAGGTGGTTAAGGCACTCGACTCGTAATCTGAGGGTTGCAGGTTTGAATCCCGGTCACATCAAAGATGCTCGCCCTTGTAACTGTGGGGGCGTAATAATGTGACGGTAAAACCCACTATTCGTTGATAAAAGAGTAGCCTAAGAGTTGGCGGTGAATGGTGATGTAACATTAGGGACGGCTAGCGCAGATAGCCCTCGTGTAGCTTTGCGCAAAATTCAAACCAAACCAAACCAAAAAGAATAGTGAATGTTGCTGTTGTGACTAATGTTAGATGGGGTTTCCCTACTTTTGTGATGTAATGTTGTTGTGATTCACTAGAGGGCGAAAGAAGTCCAAGGCCTTATAAGTCATGCTTCGTGGTGATAGAACGGTTTGTTAGTACCAAGTAATCGAATGTTTTGTTAATAAGAATTGTATACGACAAGAGTTTTTGGAGTAGATAAGTAAGTTTTCTGTTTTAAACTTCTTTATTAAAGACGTGCACCTTATGAAAGTTATTTGTGCATCGTCACAGCGAAAACTGTACTGTAGTTCTTGCTAATTAAACTAGTGACAGTTTGGTGGGTAAAATGTATTCTAAAGACAGCTGGTGTGGGTATTAAAAATTTAAGTAAAATAAACTACGGAACATTTGTTAACTTCAAGATGACGTACGAACGTCGAAACGTTGATCTGTACTGAATTTTTTGTAATGTTTTAATAGCCATACCATCCATCTGTAGAGTACATTTTTACTAATAGTGGGTTTCTTGTTATCACAAGTTTGGTGGTTAAACGTATACAAGCCCTCGACCCCCATTATCTGGATCATGGGTTCGAATTCTGTTATCGAACATGCAGCCTTCATCAACCGTGGGGATGTAGAGTGCGGTCAATCGACAATATTTGATTAGATATTTACTCTCTATCGCTTGTATACTTTGACGTTTAGTGAGAATAATCCTTGAGTAGCTTTCCGTGAAATTCAACAAGCAAGCGAAGTGATTCGAGTTGACATTATTTATTTTACTGTCGTTCAAGTGACCTAATGTTAAACTTGAAATTAGTCCAGAATTCATGTATGTCTAATTTACATTTCTAGTTTTCATATTAAATTTTTAATTTATAAGTATGGTCTTTGTTTGATTTGACCTGGCTTGTTTGGACCCAGGTTGGTAGTTGTGTAAGGGTCTTGGCCATGAATTATTTAAGTTTTATGAATTATTATGAAATTATTTTCAAATTCTCTGAGTTCAGATAAGAGAAACAGGGACTAAAGTACACCAACCTATTCTCCAAAATAACTACGCTTTGTTAAGAAAAGCAAACCTGTTGTTTTTCAAAGTGAAAGGTCTTAGTTATTTTCATAAATAAATTAATATGACAAAAGTTTATTTAGAAGCAGTTTCTATATATTATTTTAACAGCATTATTCACTGTTTCTGGCTCAGTCACATTTAATAATATAAACACTAGGTCTAACTCCACACTGTATATATTGGAGTTACCCTCAAAGTTAGGGGGGGATTGTGTAAAGGTTTGGTTATAAGTGGTTATACTAATGTTATATTGTTCAATGAAGATAAAACAAAATAAAAACCTAGTCTAGTTTTCACCTACTGGAAAATGTATTCTGTTGTTTTCATTAATGTTACGTGAACAGTGTGGTTAGAACATGTTTATTATATATATATATTTATTATTATTACCAGTTGTGGAGATCATGTTCTTAGTATATGGATTAACCTGAATTCTTAAGCTGGTTAAACATTACGAGATTTTACTAAATATACAATTGGAAACATCATTAACATTAATAGCACTCAAGTGATTAAGTAGTTTATCCTAATTCTCAAATAAGGTTTAATTACCTATGCTTCCAGGGTCAGTTTTGATACAAGTGGGTAGGTTTCTCAAGTTTTAAATTAATAATTTATTTATTTGTTCTAACAATTACAAATTGCAGTAATATTGAAAACTTAAATTAGTAGATCTAGTTTTTGTTATATTCAGGCAAAACGGTATTTTAGACTGGCACATAAAAATATGAAACATGGCTGTGGCTGTTTTAATTATTTTTGTGGTGGGAGAAATCAGAATTTGTTTCTCTTAGAATTTTAGGATTTATTACTTAAGATTTTAATCTGCCAAAGTTGCAGGTACATTTTGAAATTGTTTACTTGCAGTAGAGTTGTACTAATGAATTACAATGGCAGCAAACTCATTTTACTGATCTGTATATCAAAGCCAGAGCTAAGTGTAGCTATTCACATTTGTATATCTGTTTAAACAGTGTTTAAAAAAATCAAACACTAAGTCACTGCTACTGAACTGGACAAATAATTCAACAATTGTAAAAGGAACAAAACAATTTTTGTCTAAATTTCTAATTAAGTTTATACTTTTAAAACTTTTGTATTTTCAACTTTTAAATTTCACCACTCGAGCAGATGACAGAGAGAAAACCAGTTAAAATCCATCACAATGTTGAACAGCTTTAGTTATCTTGGTTCTAGTTCTAGTACATTCCATAAAAAATAAATTTGAGTCTGAAAATCCTTTGTTAGCTCCAGTTGCTTAAATTGGGTTTGATTCTGCTATGCTTTCTCTGTGCTTATTTTTAAACTTGTTAAAATTATCCATGCAGGCAGTATTAAGGTTTTGGGTGTTGTAAGAGTATGCTGCTGATTTACAAAAGAATTTATATCATTTAGTGAATTGGGAAAATAAATGGTAGATTGGTTTTAATTATAATAAATACGAGGTAATGCATGTTGGTTATCATAATTTAAACTATTGGGTTGGAATAACATTAATCATGCCATAAAATAAATGGATTTTTATGTAATATTCAATCAGTCTCTAAAGTCATCCAATCAGCGTGCTGTTGTTAGTGGTTGGGCAAATAGGATTTTAAGTTGTATCTAAAAAAATATTAAAGCAAAGTCTGAAAGGAGTTTAATTTCATTGTGCAGGTCACTGGTTAGGCAACATTTGGAATTTTGTATTTGGAGGAGGGTACATAGGGTGGAGGGGTTTTGATATTGTTTGCTCTTGGAAAAAACAAGAAGAGTTAGGTGATCTGATTGAAGTGTTTAAGACTGTAAAAGGAAAGAGATAATGTTGATGAACCATCCATTTTCTAACTTAACAGTGAGAACAGTTAGCAGCAAAGAATACAAATATAAATTTTGGCAAGGTAAGAATCATCTTCATCTAACACAGGTTGGTTGGTCTTTGGAATGGTTTGTCTTCAGATGTTGTAGAGGTGGTAAATTTTAACAAGTTTAAAGAAAAAGGTTTAAGGATATGAATGGTAAGGGCTGGCTTTTAGATTTTTATTTTTTTAAATTTATTTATTAATAGTTTGTTTTAGTGGATGGAATAGGTAAGATGGACCAATAGGTTCCTTGTTGTCCCAAAATGTTATGTTAATAAAAAGACACTATCTGAAGAGTTTACAGAAAAAAATTCTATGCACAATCAAAAATGCCTAATATATAAAGAATAGAATTTTTTTTAAAAACAGTAATGAAACAAGAGTTATAGGTGTAGTTATTAGAATGAATGGGCAGGTCTGTCTCTAGATTATTTACACCTCAGAGTTTACCAAATTAATTATTTGATTTATCACATGTGTTGTTTCATTGATAAATCATGTTTTACTTTGTTTCACAGCATCACACCGTCACTTCCATTTATCAAAAACATTTTGTTCTGTAAGGAGGAAGTTAGTCTAACATAAGTTAGGTTTAGCTTGTAAATGGACCATTTTACTTGTTTGTTTACTTAAGTGAACTTTTTGTGTGATTTCTTGGTGACCGTTTTATGAACTCTGGCAGTCTGAAGTAGTTACAAAATTTCAGTTTTTTTGTAGGGTAAAAAGTTGTAATTGCACTGTTCACTTCCATACGTGTACATAGATTGTTTCTTTTGCACTATGTTCATTAACGTTAAAGACTTGTGTTTAAAATAAAAGTTTTAAATTGTTTTTAAATTTGAAGAAAAGAAACATAATTCAAGTAGATTATGCTGCAGTGAAATTGAGATGTTATGAGTTTATATTGGATTGTGTGAAAAACCAGTTCATCACAGTGTTTAAATCAGGTCTTTGATCATTAAGATACTTTAATTTGTATCGTGCATATAATGATTCTGTCAGCAGTTATGAACAAATAGTCCTGCCTCCAAGACATTCGTATTGTGTAAAAAATGTTCATTTGGTAACTATTCTATAAAAGTGTGTGTAAAGTGTTATGTAAGTTAAATAAAAGCTTTCCTATCAATATATCATGTCTAACAACACGATGTTAATTTGATTTAGAGATTTTCTTATGATAAGAGTGCCTGTGGTTCTGTTTTCTTTCTTTTGTGCAGATATGTAAGGGCTGTATGCATTAGAAATCATCATTTTGAAATGATAGAAGGGATTTTAAAGGGAAATGCAGGCAGTCAACAAAACCCACCACTAACTTGTGGGCTACTCTAATAGAATAATGGGGCTTGACAATTATTCTTGTAATTCTGCCTCAGTCCCAGAGTGTAAAGCATTACTGACTGATTTATTTTTGATTTTGTGTGTGTGTGTGTGTGTGTGTGTGGTAATGGGGTTTGAACCTTGGTTAGACAGTGTGTTAATTTATGACTACTGACCCTTAAGGATTATAAAATATTTTATTTTAATTAAAATTTAATGATTTTAATATTTTAAATATTATTAAATATAAATCATTATTTCATTCTTGTGTAGTATATCATAAGTTAAGTAGAAATATTTCACACAGATGACCTGTCAGTATCATATAACCTAAGCCTTTTTCTGTTTTTGTTTCCCCTATAACATATTCACTCTTTTGTGGCTATTTTTTAACCTTGTGATTAGATCTGGACCTTAAGACATGATAAGAACAAAGCTCAGAATGATATCGTGTATAACAACAGAAAATTGATTTAAACTTTTGTTGTGAAAGTTATGTATTTCCATATGTTGTCTTGTGCTGATACTAACACAGGCAGGTGTTTGTTTTACTTCAGTATTTGTAATCCAACCAGGTTTTCTTCTTTTTGTTTTAGTTCAACATTTACATAATTCATGACTGGCTTGCTCATAAGTGAAGAATGGAAGAACAACTGAAGAACCAAGACTTTTATGTAATGAATAAAGACTTTGAGAATGACTAGAAATGTGGCTTGGTGAAAATGAAAGATGCAGTCCACCCTGTTCTACAAATACTGAGACACAGGGTCTGAAACCCCCCTTCATAGAGGGTAATACCCGCTGTAATTCCCCACCTTTAGAAGGAGGGGAGTCTCTGTGTGATTTTTATCCACTATCTTGGTAAGTCAAAACATTATTTTCTGATCTTTGTTAAACTGCTTGTTTCTTATGCAGTGTTACCTTTTGTTGAAGGTGAAACGATTTTAATAATATCATAGAATTTTCATTAATGTTTGAAACTAATTTTATGAACAATAAGAGATTCAAAATTTCTTCTGGAAATAATTTAGAAAATTCTTTTCCTCACTTTACTAATTACATTACTTTTCTTGATAAGGGAAAATAGAAACTTGAGAATATTAATTTAAATTACCTTTCATCAAAAAGGTGTGTTTACAAAAGTTATAAAACTGTGTTTTTATCAGTAAATCATATTTTTCCCACAGAATAAATCAGATTTTGTACTCATCTTTAAGTGTTGTATTTTGTAGTGCAAGTGATGATGGTCCTATGTCATTATTAGTCAACCTCTCTGTGTTCAGACAGGTTTGTTTAACTGTTCAATATATTCTCCTTCTGTCTACGTCTACTTCTGTTCACCTCAAGTTTCCCAGTTGTTACCAGTTGTTCCATCTACCTTATGTGTCCAAAGAATGTTGTTCTTTTTGGTACTTTTCTTATCAGTGTTCTTTCTGTTTCTGCTTTTTCTCAAACTTTATTTGTATTTTAGCCATTGGAGGAAACCCATACTAAGGGTCATAAAAATTCTAATAATTAACACAGAGAATTAAAGGAGGGTAGAGAATAACATTATGTGGACAAATTTGTGCACTATATATGCAAAAATGGCTCATTTGGGTTGAGAAAATATTTTACATAGAAGAGCGAACAACGTTTCGACCTTCTACGTAAAATATCTTCTCAACCCAAACTAGCCGTTTTTGCATATATATTTCTCTACAAGTGGGTTTTCTCGACATCACTGAAATTTGTGCACTGTTGACACTAGAAGTTTTACTTTAGTTCTTTAGTAGCTCAATAGATGGCGTTTTAAACATTTGCTGGAAAACATAATACTGCTCCAATTGAAACTTACCAAAAAACAAAAATTGTTCCCCAAAGTAACCACGTTTAAAGTGAAAGTAAAAGATCGAAATGAGACTGTAATATTATCAACCGTGTCCTAAATTGCGTACCGATTCCTGTGAAATAAAAGTTATAAAGCCCAGAACTTGCTCTGACATTTTGAAAATATACGGGTTAAGAAAAATGTTAATAGATAAAGTATGCTATCACATGTACTAACATTTAGTGTCTCTGGTAGTTCACACTGGCACTAGTTTTAATTAATGTATTCTGACAAGTTATATGGCCGAATTTGCTGTGGCACAAGCAATGTGTTAATATATACCAGATTTTATCTAATGAAGATAGATCCTCCCTTCCTTCATCTAATCGGTCACCCGCTGGTTCAGCGGTAAGTCTATAGATTTACAACGCTAATATAAGGGTTCGATTACCCTCAGTGGACTCAGCAGATAGCCCTGTGTGGCTTTGCCTTCAGAACACACACACACAATTTGATGGCTCAGCGGCAAGCGTAAGGACTTATAACGTTAAGATAGGGGTTCGAAATTCCTTGTTAGGCATAGCGTAGTTTGCATATGGTGTAGTTTTAAGCCTAAAGACAAACAATTACCTTAATTTGATCTGCCAATGTTTTTATGCTATGTGTTTAACAATCACGAACATAAGTGATATAGTCCAGAATGTTGAAAATGTATGAATCGACAAGTTGTGTGACCTATTAATTGCTTGGTTTAGAGAAATTATAAGTAGAATCGATTATTTATTCTTACATTGTAACAAACAACCACTCGGACATTTTGTGAGAGCCTTTATTCATTTGCATGTTATGAACAATTATAGTGCAATAAAAAATCAAAACTAAAGTTAAGAGAAAAACGTTTGTTAAAGAGAAACCTATTTTAAAAATATTTTACAACTTGATGCACGTGATTTAAAACAAGGGGTGTAAAATATCAGACGAATAAACTAGCTGTTTGTAATAATAGTTCAGAAAAAATATACAGGAGTCGTATATATTTGAACTCGACCTCTCACCGGTAGCCCTAAATAGGTGCATTTAGCTTATAAAAAAGTTTGGCCTGTATATACGTAAAGTTTAAAATATTTGTCATCGATGTTCTTATTTCTACTACGATCTTACGCTATTTAACTGAACAAAAATATGGTCTATCAGCAAACCTTCTGTTTTATGTATATTTATATATTTAAGTGTTGAAGTGTGTGGCTCACACACACAGCGCAGCTGTGCGCGAGACTGAGAGGGAAGATTAATCACTTCCTCCTAGCACGTGAGGCTTACATGCGTTTTTTTTATTCTCCTGGTTCTTTCTGGTGAAGCACGAGAGTCATGTTTTTCTTCAAAGTTTTTGTAAATGGCGGAATTTCTTTGGAATTTTATTTACTTTTAAATATACGTTTACTGTTTTTTTCCACGTGCAAAAAAAGTATTTGACCCAATTGACTTGCAATAAATGTGATCATATAAATTTGTTTAGGGTTTGTTATACAAATACTGAGTTTTTAACGTTTTTTTAGTTACGTTTTTTACCTAACAGTTCTATCGTGCTAAGTACCTCATTAGCAACCTCCGTCTTTGACTGTAAAACTTCTGTGATGATTTACCATCGCTGGCTTGTTTGTTTATAGAATCTCTTCGTTTCAGTTTTATACTAGTGATTTTGTTATTATATACTCTTTACATTGTATCATAACAGATTCTTACCTTGACCTTATGTCAGTGTAATCTTTGTTGTTGTAGTTTCGTACTAATGATGTGTTCATGATATTAGAAAAACACGTATGTTCAAGAAGTCTTGATAGAAATTAATAATAATAATAAAACAATAACCCGAGCGATTTCGGAAGTGGACTGGTTTGCTCCTGAAGATGAAATGCCCACCTTTTGAAAGCGCTCGAGTTATGGGATTTTTTAAATTCATTATTTATGTATGACGTTTTTACCAGTAAAGTGACTTGTGTGAAACTCCTCAAATGTGGTTTTGGATTAGTAACTGTTCGACGCAAATCGTTTATCTCCGCAATGCTGTTAAGGTCTACATTACATCGATAGAGTTCAACGTACATCCTCTGTAACTTGGGTGTATACAATGCTCTTTGCGTTCGGCGTACATCAGTTTTATACGGAGTCTCTATACAGAAGTTTTTTCAGTTAAGGTACTCATTATATAAAGGTGGAATACGTTATATCACGTCCAGTTGTTGGCGTATCGAACTGTGGATCTGAGGTTTGTGGTTTGGATCTTGCGTAATTTACGGGAATGATTTTTCAAATCCCACTGTTCGATTATAGTGATCCAGGGGGATTGACGATGCTTGATATCAAACAGCTGCTTTGCATCTATCGCTTCAGATTTATGGAATGTGGCATATAAAGCTGGCATGTCCAGTTGGTTAAGGCACTCGACTCTTAATCTGAGGGTCGCGGGTTCGAATCCCCGTCGTACCAAACATACTCGCCCTTTCTGCCGTGGGGGCATTACAATAATAACTAGCTGCTTTTTCCCTCTAGTCTGTTACTGCTAATTGAGGGACGGCTAACGCGGATAGCCCTCGCGTTGCTTTGGCGAAATTCAAAAAACAAACAGCAATGTGGTACATTATGTAGGTTAGAAAAGTATTTAGCTCTTTTGTTAGCCGTAATAAATAAGAAAGACGCGTTTATGTTAATATTTCATTAATATATGAAACTTTTGAGTTTAAAATGAATATTTTTTCATTTGTATATTGTCAATATCGCGCATTCGATGGAGCACTAAACACAGAAGGTATATATAGTGCTACGTGCTGTGTCATCAGGACTGGAAAGATTCGCATCAGATTCATGGCAGTTATTCAAAGTTAACACTTTGCGCCTCAGAAAGAAACGTAAAATAATAGAGGGCGCTCAGAAGGGACCTTCTCTTCGCCCTACTCATGAAGTTAAATTTTGCTGAGCTAGTGATTAATAGGTAAACCGAAAAAGTTTTAAATATACCAGTTTATGCTGCAGGCTGGTGCCAAAGGTCCGTTGGTGGTCTGCGTGAGGTTAAATATTTCCACCACCACCCCAAAAAAAATACAAGAGGGTAGGGATCCGTAAATCCAAAAGCCTCAGAATTTGCTGGGGGGGGACGAGAGTACCCGAAAACCCACTTTCACGATCAGGGTGCTCACACACAAAACAACAAAACATATGAATTAGAGCAACAATAGATCATAAGACCAGTCTAATGCACTAGGAGGATACAGATAGACCGTTCATGGATATAAAACAGTGATCGATTCTATCTGTATCGATGAGCCGTTCTATTTCTGTCTGGGACGATTGGTGTCTTTTTGCGAACGTGGTTTGTGTCTTCTTACTGAACGTAATGTTGACGTCTTTTGAGACTGAAGCGTCTGTGGTCTCAACGGGCGTGAGTTGAGTATGGTTTGTTAAAGAATTGAATAAATAAAAATCATGGCAGGTTTAACATTTAGCATCTCAAGAAGAGATGCAAAACAATAGAGGGCGCTGACAAGAGACCTTCTCTTTGCCCCACTTGTGAAGTTAAATTTAACTGGGCTACCGATTAATGGGTAAACGGACAAGATTTAAAGTTAATGAAATTATGTTACAATCTGGTGGCGAAGGTCAGGTGGGTTAAGGCGTGCGACTTGTAATCTGATGGTCGCGGTTTGCATACCCCGTCGCGCCAAACTTGCTTGCCCTTTCAGCCGTGGGGGCGTTATAAGTGACGGTTAATCCCACTTTTCGTTGGTAAAAGAGTATCCCAAGAGTTGGCGGTGGGTGGTGATACTAGCTGCCTTCCCTCTAGTCTTACACTGCTAAATTAGGGATGGCTAGCGCAGATAGTTCTCGAGTAGCTTTGCGCGAAATTATAGGGACGCCCTCTATTTATTTCGGCCGGTTATCGGAAACGTTCAGGAAATAAGACTTTTACGGTATTAGCATTATTTTCGGTTCAGAGGGAAGGCCTAACATATACCTGTTAAAAAATGAAGTTCATCTAATGTTGAACGGTTTGTGACAGGTTCGTTAATTCTTGCCTGGATTATGAAAAACTCCAACAAGTATTTTATATTTAGTATATCTATAAGAACGCCATATAACTCAACGTAGCATTACTGTAGTTCGTCTATGTACAGACAATTACTTATAATAAATACGTCGGGTAGGTTTATTGTCATCACTATGGTTCTTTGTGTTAATTATATAGATATACACCACCTGTCGCGAGTTCAAATCCTCGTCACACCAAACATGCTCGTTCTTTCAACTGCAGGGGCGACATAAGGTTACGATCAATCCCACTATTGGTTGGTAAAAGAGTAGCCCAAGAGTTGGCGGTGAGCGGTGATGACTAGCTGCTTTCCCTACAGTCTTACGCTGTTAAATTAGGGACGGCTAGCGCAGATAGCCCTCGCGTAGCTTTGCACGAAGTGAAAAACAAACAAACAAATGTAACAAATCCACCATTTATATGTACACTGGCTACAGGTGCTGTGTTACTATACATTGTAAAGAATCACCACGGTTATTTACTTTGGATAGAGACAGCACTAACATAACATTTCATCATCTGTATGTGTACCTGGTGGCAGGTTACCAAGTAGTTTGAATCTATACATTTCTAAGCTTTTACCTTTATATGGCAAAGTTTAGGTCAGGGCACTTCTTGGGTCATTTTGACGACGTGTGTGTTTCAATATTGCCGGTGTAGTACGTTAATCTTAACAGCAACGTGAACACACGTAACTCCTCGTATGTGTAACATACACACAAACTTAAGAAAAGTAAAATTGCAGTACACTTTTAAAACAGTTTAATCTTAAAACTCGCTGTTCGTATCGTATTTAAATATGCAAATATGTTCGGTGTAACTTTTAATGACACGTTTTAGGGTAATGATCTCTTATGGATGCAGACGAATTACTGCGTTATCCAAAGTTTGTGTGTTCCGTTGTAATAACGGATTAACGTGTATTAGTGTGCACACGTGTACCGTTTAGTGAGGATTTATTGTTTCTTCATTGTATATACAGAGACTTTTCACCAATAAGAAGTGAGGACCAGAGTTTCACGTATTGTTACTGGTTTTCATTTTAGGGTGACAGTCTCTGATTTCGACTTTTATTTCATGGTGAGGTTTAACACAGAACTGTTCGGGTAACTTGTGTGAAGATTACCTTAACGTATGGTTTGAGTTAGTTGAATTTTGATGAACTACCCCCTTTCTTACTAAGCGGTAAGTTTAATATCGCTAAAATTCTGGGTTCGATGCCTCACGGTGGATACCTGCGCATGTAACTCATTGTTTAGCTTTGCGCTTAACACCAAATAAATAACTTGCGTGCGCGCTTGCGTGTATAGTGCATACATGGTTCAACAGAGCATTGGACTATTGACACATGTAGCACATGTTAAAATATGTCGTTAAAATCAATATTTTAGGAAAATTTCAGGACAGATATAATTTTGTGAGGGCTGAGAAAGTAAAATTAAAGCAAAATAAACAAAAATGGTCAATTTAAAATTTTGTTATACTATTACATATCTACATACTGAAAATAACTTCGTGTATTTAACTTCATTAGTTTAAATGGATCAGTTAGCGTGTATTAAGTTATAATAATAATAATAATACGTATATTTAGTTGAGATAATTGCCTATGTTATAGAAAGCTAGTGTAGCTCTATTTAAAGTTGTTACACGTTTGCATAAATGAGACGGTGGTTGTGTTGACAGCTTTTGTTGTTACACGGGACAGAAATTAATTTGTTGTTCGTTTTGTTTTCTTCTCAAACATCGAGTAGGCACTAAAACATGGCTGCAGTCGGTTTGGACTTGTGCCAACTGCTACACAGCAATAACTGGTTCATGTATGTTGGGGACGGGCCACAGGTATGTTTAGAAACTGTCTACATACGTGGATTTACACACAGATTCCCTTCGAAGAAGGGTTGGGAAATGGGTCGTGGAAGGGTTGGATAAACCGCTCTATCCAACTCTTGGTTATCTATGAGAAGTGGCACGTGCTAGGGTACTTGTATCTCGTTTTGTCGGGTGTTGGGCATCCTCCCTACTCCCTCTGTTGGCTGGAAACTTGCGTTTCGCTAAGGAAATGCACTTAAAGCGTGTTTAGGGCACTGAAGCGGTTCTTGTAGACGTATGTGTGATTTCGCGGATGCTACGCAGCCTTGCTCGCGTGAACTACCAATAACAACACGATGACGAACTCTCTTGTATGCTAGTGAAATTATCCCATGCCAAGTTTAACCGGATTGTCTAGCTTGATGACCACGTTCATGCATGCAACGAGGTTTTATTGACTGTATTTATAAAGAAAGCTGCTATAAATGGATGTAAGACTGTATTAGTTAACTAGCACATGACTGACTGTACACCTGTGGGTCTCAGGGAACCACAGAGGTTGTAAAGACCCAGCCAGTACATGGAGTAAGTTCTTAGAGAAACTCTCTTCTAAGTTAATTTATAAATTAGCCACCTTTTAAATAATAATGTATTTGTGCCAGTAAGTTGGTGAGAAATTGTTCAGTGGCAGGTTTTAATTTCCCATCAGTGCATGTTTAATTTGTAATTATGTATGCAAAATATTTCTAGTTTGTCACTATAGATGAAGGGTATCCGGTAAGTGTTTAGAACCCGTCTAATTCTTTGTGTTTTACGCCAGAATAGAAGTGGTGTTTGATTTATCATAATTGTAATTTTTAAATCATATAGTTCAAACATTTTCCTGAATCAGGTGACAAATTTTGTTACCACATTGAACATTATTCACTTTGTTATCTTTAATGGTGACAAATTTTTATTTCTTGTCAACTTTAGTTCAGTTACTACAGTTTTAATATATGTTCTCTTAATTTTATATACAGATGCTTGCACAAACTCGCAACTGGACCAAGTACCCGACCAAAACTTTTCAGTCTGACGTGTACTTTGCCAGATCTTTCAGTGATGTAATATGAGCTAGCCACCTGGTGTTTCTTGCACACTTGTAGATTTGAATGTATACAGATGGGTAGTACACATCTACTTTATGTATACAGTGTATATGACACAATAAGTTCCTGAAAATAAGTGTATTGATGTATTTACAGTACATACTTACTGTTCTCTAAGAAAAACTGAATAATGCAGTGTGTTTCTGACTCTTATCTTATAAATCTCTGGAAAGAGCTGTATTTATAGTTTGTGCACTATGTACCATTAGTGCTCTGACTCTAGCTCAATCCATATATTGTATTCACCTACAGGGAGAAATCTTAGGTGAAAAGAGAATTTTCTTGTTGCATAGATTTTTAGGCGAACAACAAAAAATGTTCATAAAAGTTTATAATGTGTAGACTAAACTCCATAAATATAGTGTCTTTACCCATGATCAGCTACAAATCTCTGTGAACAACTGTATGCGTGCAGGGTATGTTGCACAGTAACAGATCTCTGTGAACAACTGTATGCGTGCGGGGTATGTTGCACGGTAACAGATCTCTGTGAACAACTGTATGCGTGCGGGGTATGTTGCACGGTAACAGATCTCTGTGAACAACTGTATGCGTGCGGGGTATGTTGCACGGTAACAGATCTCTGTGAACAACTGTATGCGTGCGGGGTATGTTGCACGGTAACAGATCTCTGTGAACAACTGTATGCGTGCGGGGTATGTTGCACGGTAACAGATCTCTGTGAACAACTGTATGCGTCGCGGGGTATGTTGCTGCGGTAACAGATCTCTGTGAACAACTGTATGCGTCGCAGGGGTATGTTGCACGGTAACAGATCTCTGTGAACAACTGTATGCGTGCGGGGTATGTTGCACGGTAACAGATCTCTGTGAACAACTGTATGCGTGCGGGGTATGTTGCACGGTAACAGATCTCTGTGAACAACTGTATGCATGCAGGGTATGTTGCACGGTAACAGATCTCTGTGAACAACTGTATGCATGCAGGGTATGTTGCACGGTAACAGATCTCTGTGAACAACAACTGTATGCGTCGCGGGTATGTTGCACGGTAACAGATCTCTGTGAACAACAACTGTATGCGTGCGGGGTATGTTGCACGGTAACAGATCTCTGTGAACAACAACTGTATGCGTGCGGGGTATGTTGCACGGTAACAGATCTCTGTGAACAACAACTGTATGCGTGCGGGGTATGTTGCACGGTAACAGATCTCTGTGAACAACTGTTTGCGTGAGGGGTATGTTGCACAGTAACAGATCTCTGTGAACAACTGTATTTTGTTTCTTAGTATAGTACAGTGTTGTTTTGTTTAATGTAATTACCTTATCAAGGAACTGTGAGATGTTTTTATCTAAATCAGTAGGTTTAATCTGTACATTTCAATGACAACACAGTTAACATTATAAGCCTACTCTGTAGACTAGATTTTCTTTTGCAATATTAGACTGTTTTTCCTAAGATCATGTTTCACTATTATAGTTAAGTGTTTGATAGCTAACAGTGTTATCAAACACTTTTTGTTTCGTGTGTCTGTTTCATACGAAAAATAAAGATGTTGTGCTAACCACAACCATTTGGAAACAAGTACTTGCAAGAAATACTTAATTAATTTGAAATCTAATTAATTTTAGTAAGCAAACCAAGCACATAAGAATATGAGTTATTGTTCTTAATAACTAAGTTCTTAAGGAGTTTTATTTGTTTCTCAGTAACTCGCCAAACTCTTAAAGAAATCAAAGGCTTAATGTTGATAAACAACAGTTGAGGAATCTAGGATTGTTTATTATGACAGCCAAACTTTCTTGAATTTGGCTGGCTGGTCCTGATGTACAAATACTATGTAATCTGTCAGATTATTGGTTTTGTTAACTAAAGATGCTAAGGGACCATTTATGTATTTTTAAATAATTTATTAAAACTTCACTTGAAAGATTAACAAATGAAACCAGTTATTGAACATATTCTAAGAAGATAGAAACAGCTATTTTTTGCTTATAGTATAATATTCCTGTACAGTTGCAGAGGTTGTAAACAGTTACTGATATGAAGTGTTCTGTAATTATAAACGTGTGTAAATAATAACTTGGAATTTGTCATATGGGCCCTATTAACATTTTCTAATATTTAATGTACTAGATTTGTGTAAAGAATTTTTGTTTTTCATTTTATTTGTTTCATGAATTAGCAGAATAAGTAAATATTGGAGAAATTCTTTTATTGTGCTCTGTGCAATATTCTGTACTTGTACTTTGTTTTATTGATTTCCAGTTCCTAGGATGACAAATTGAAACTTGAACCTTTTTAAGAAGTTAATTAACAGAGTTAAACTCCTTGTGTAAATAAGAACATGTTTGAAGTTAATCAGTTGTCAGTATGTCATCAAAATAGATTTTAGTTCAGAATGATTAGTTACAGATGGTAAGTTGTGCTGAGAGCTGGGGTCATGGTGAAGGTTTTTGCTAATGGTAGGAAGATCTTTGTAAGATGTGCTTATTACTTCTAGTAAAAAGCTATTGGTTGTTACTAATTTATGATGTTCAGGTGTGCAGTATTTCTTTTTCCATGTTTTTATATCTGTAGAAAATATAACACTAGACTGCTAAGTTTCATTCTTTACCATCCAGTTTTGCCTGTAACCCCAAGAATAAGTAATGTACTTCTTTATGTGATGTACTTCTTTATCTAATGTACTTCATCTATTTTTATATATACAGTCCTGACCAAGTAGAGCAGAGACTGAAAAATTTAGAAGTGAAAGAAATTGATGAGATCCATAATAATCCAAATGCTCAGGTGAATCCATAATTTAAGCTATTATATAGCTTAATATATATCACGTAATATATTCTTTTTACAGGCTCAAAATTAAGGTCAAAGTATTTAAATGTTCTCCAGATACTGAGATGTGCACTTAACAGTGACATAAAATAAAATTTAATATTTGTGAAAGTAATAAATGGTTTGTTAATATTAGAAAATAGTTTGTGTGAAAGAAACTGTATTTTAGAAGCCTAGTTTTATGATTTAAAAAAAATAAGTTGAATTATTATCCCACATGAAACGATAGATATTTGTATTCCAGAATTATATTGTTACAAAAGAAGTTACTCTTAATAATTGTATTAATATTTTAAATATAATAAGAATTAAAGGATAGATTATTTATTTCATGATTCTTGTATTGTTTGTTATTTAACTGGATGTGAATGTTTAGGTAGTAATGAAAAGTTTTTTATAATTGTAGGGTTAATGAGAATGTAGTTGCAGTGCTTGTGCTAAATGCTTTGAGATATAAAACTTAATTTAAAATATATATGTAAAACGGCTCGTTTGGGTCAAGAAAATATTTTGCGTAGAGGAGCGAACAACGTTTCGACTTTCTTCAGTCATCATCAAGTTCACAAAGAAAGAAAGAGGTAACTGACCGGAAGCTGACCACATGTTTGAAAGGGGTTGTGCAATTGAATGTCGGAATGTAGAGGGCATGCTAGATGTTTGAATATATAATTTTATATTATTTATTTTTATTTTTAATATAGGTATAGAGGTGTACTTTCTTTGTGAACCTGATGATGACTGAAGAAGGTTGAAACGTTGTTCGCTCCTCTGCGTAAAATATTTTCTCAACCCAAACGAGCCGCTTTTACATATATATTTCTCTACAAGTGGGTTTTCTCGACATCACTGATTATTAATTTAAAATGTAAAGGATATTATCCTAAAGTCCAAGTACAAAAGGCATATACTGATTAAGATATTATGTTTCTTATCAGTTTGTAAATGTTATTTAAATGCTGAAATTTTTATCATTTTAGATCTGTTAAACTGAAAATGTGTTAGAAGTTGTAATGTTTTTGTAGGCTGAAGTGGTTTTATCACCCCCACATGAAGACAGACTTGGTGATGGAACACCTTTCCTATCTTTATTCAGTCAAGAGTTTGTTCCTTCTAATACATTTACACAAACATTCCTGCAAGGAATTCTGTCATTTGTTGAGAGCAGAGATCCTGGTAAGGATCTTTATTATAATCTGAAATTTTTTTGTACAATGTTCAATGTCTTTTGTCTCGGATGGTCAAGTTGGCGTATGATAGACACCATATGTATGTGAATATTTAATGCAGACACGGGAATAATTGTTTTAAATTTTGGTTATAATTAATGCTAGTATCAAATATGGCAATATTAAATTTTATATTGTGAATAACATATTTGACATGAAGTAGTTTTATTCATCTCTTCTTACCTACCTAGGCCTGGCATGGCCAGGTGGTTAAGGCACTTTATTCATAATCCGAGGGTTATAGGTTTGAATCCTCGTCACACCAACCATGCTCATCCTTTCAGCCAGCAGCAGGTGGTGATAACTGGCTGCTTTCCCTCTAGTCTTACACTGCTAAATTAAGGACGGCTAGTACAGATAGCCCATGTGTAGCATTGCACGAAATTCAAAACAAATCAAACAAACCTTATCTATGTAACTCCCCCATTCCCTGTTATATTAATATCTAGGCCACTGACTGGATGTCTACCATCTGTGTTTGGTTAATTAAAATATTAATTTATAATAAAGCAAAGCTTAATGAACTTGGTTTTGTGAAATGAGTTTTTAATGAGTAATTAGGCTTATGTTTACCATTTTCATTTTAAACTGTAGGTGAGGTATGTTATACTTCTGCGGTACTCAAAATTACTAATTGTGATAACAAACTTTTTTTAAGTGTCCAAGTGCATTATAAAATTGAAAATGTGTCACTTTTTGTTGATGCAATGCATGATATTATTTCATAATAGCTTGTCAGAAAGAGGGGCCAAGTACTGTCATCCCCACCCTTCAGTATACCCAATCCTCACATATTGTTGCTAACAGAAATCAGTAAATTTTGTGAAATCATGCTTGACCAACAAAGAGGTAGAAAAGTGTACTCAAGGCAGTCAAATGTTGGTAAATTCCTTTGAGTCAATCAAAATTAATATATTTCATAAAATAAATTTGTGGTGTATTAATTGAATAATTACAATAGGCCTGAAAGTTTAAAACTTCATAAAAGTTGTTTTGGTTTTAATAACAGATTTCCATAATTCTAGTACACAAATTTTGAAAATACTTTTTTTTTTCTCTCTCTCTCTCTCATGCTGGTATTTATAAATCACACAAAAAATTTACCACAAATATAGCAGAATATCTTTGGGTCATATACACAAACTTGATGATATTTTAATGAATAAATACTATGAAAAGAAAATATAATGTCAGAGTTCATGCAGAAACAAATACTGTCCAGAAATAATGTGTCATGAGGCCTGTTAACCATTTATATACTAGAAGTGTATTTTTCATTGGTTCTATAATGATCTAAGATTCATGTTATGGTTGTTCTAGAGAAATCTGTAGTCAATGGTTGTAAACATTTTAAGCATAACAAAATATGACCCAATTTCAATGGAAAGTTTGTACCTCATGGAACAAGTTATTTTTTAACTTAGTGTACAGGAAATACTGTAGGGTGTGTAAAAATCACTTAATTAATAATTTCTGATGCATAGAAAAACCAGTGTTTTGGTGACATTGCATTGCAACAATGGCCATTTGTATTATTTTACTTAGCAAAAAAATATAACATAACATAGCTGTTAGTCTATGTACTGGAAGTATAAAATGAAATGTACAGTCAACAAAACTGAAAAATATTTGATTTCTTAACTTAAGTCTTGGTTGATTAAATAGTTTTTTGTTTTTTTTCTTTTAGATGTTAGTGTTATAAACAGAAAATAACTTAATTCAGAAAAGAATTAAAAGTCTTCAAATATGTGAAGACTTAACTTCAAAAGTGAATTTCTTTTGACGTTCATGATAAACTTGATACACTCAGCTCTAGACAAGGTGATTCCACATTAGATACACTCAGCTCTAGACAAGGTGATCCCACATTAGATACACTCAGCTCTAGACAAGGTGATCCCACATTAGATACACTCAGCTCTAGACAAGGTGATCCCACATTAGATACACTCAGCTCTAGACAAGGTGATCCCACATTAGATACACTCAGCTCTAGACAAGGTGATCCCACATTAGATACACTCAGCTCTAGACAAGGTGATCCCACATTACATTTATACTTTAGGCTTATTATACAAACATTCACTACACTTGTAAGGTTTCACATCCTCATTGTACCCATATCACTAAAATAGTAATGAGCAGATGTTAATCAAATTATTCTGTGTCTATAAATGTATCTTAGCTTATATGACTCCTCCTATTTTGAGAAATCAAGTATCTCATGAGACTTGCTGGCTTTTATATGGATAAAACTGTAAGTGAAGAAATGTTAAGATTTTAGTTTTGTTTTGTATCTAGTGGTTGCCAGTGCTTGGATGGAAACTCTTCTTGACGTAATCGACTTACTCCCAAAAGAAATTATCAAAAGAGATGTAAGTTATCTTTTCATGTTCATTTTGAGTACTTTTAAAACATGATTATCAGATCTTGGTGTATAAAATATAATAGTCGCACATTTTCTAAAGATAACAAAACTTGTCTTTGGTATGGAATTTAGTGAATCTTAGACCATTGTTAAGGACATTTCAAATATTAATTATAATGAAGGTGTTGTTTATCTCTGAATGTTGAACTCTTGGTAGAGTTGATTTTCATTAAACACAGAGAAGAAAAATTTGTTATTTAAGACTATTTTTTCCTGACGTGATATGCTATTAACATAAAAATTTGTTATTTAAGACTATTTTTTCCTGACATGATATGTTATTAACATAAAAATTTGTTAAGACTATTTTCTCCTGACATGTGATATGCTACTAACATATAAATTTGTTAAGACTATTTTCTCCTGACATGTGATATGCTACTAACATATAAATTTGTTAAGACTATTTTCTCCTGACATGTGATATGCTACTAACATATAAATTTGTTAAGACTATTTTCTCCTGACATGTGATATGCTACTAACATATAAAAGAATTGATGTATTGGTAACACTCCATTTTTTTTTTAATGAGAAGGTAGAGCTGCACACAATTTGAAATTCCAGGTTATTACTTTTACCCTACTGTGCTGACAACAAAAACATAAATGTGCTAAAGCTCCGTAGTTTGTTTTATGAAATTCCTAAAAGTATAGTAGAAAGTTAAATTCTCTTCCATGGAAGTTCCTATTGGTAAGATATGTTTATTTTATTTAACAGCTTTTAACACTTGCTGTCAATAAGGGTCAACTCTCCCAACCTGTTTCTTCCCGGCTTCTGTGCTGCAAGATGGTTGGTAAAATTTCTACCAAGTTTGATCCTTACATGTAAGTATTTTTTGTCTCATGAAGTATTACATTTGTGTAATATCTTCTTACTAAAAGTGTGATCGGAAAACTTTAGGTATTTTGTAAGATAGCAACTAGCTACAAGTTATTCAAGTTCATATTTTGTCTTACTTTTATGAAATGTAAATTATGAACAGATCAAAATTTGAATGTAGTTTTGCTGTGTTATATAGTATACTTGAGTGAGGTATTTAGAGTAGAAATTAAAACATTTTAAACTACAAAAAACTTAAGATTTACAAAATACAGCTTGCATATTTTTTACAAAATTACTAACTTTTATTAGTTTATTTAACATAGTTACTGATGAGATTCCATCAGATTTAAAAAAACACTTTTCTGAGTATAACATGTACTCAGTTTCTTTGTGAGACCACATTGTTGTTGGTTGCTAGGTTTTTAATGTATGAATGACATACAAATATGTAAATATAAGTACTGTTGATATTGGAAATAATTTATCTTTCTCATTACTGCTGGGTGTACCCTTTCTATTTTACATAAGAACTGGCAATTTCATCTGATTTTTTAATATTTTATTTACTTTTTTTTCCTGTTATAAAATTCATAAACAAATAGGAAATTACTCAGTTACATGCCTTGCATGGACCATACTGGTAATTAATAGTATAAAAACAGGTAGTTAATATGAGATATAAGATCATTTATTTATTTAAGAATGCAATATTTTGGTGTTTTTTATTTAAAAAACACTAGTGATTTAGTTCAACAACATATATTTAAGTGTCAAAATGATTTGATAATGACTGATTACTAAGCCTGATAAGCAATAAAACAAGGAATGAAACATTGTTTTTTTCTAACATTTACTATTAATATATTTTTTTCTTTGTTTCTAGCATAAGGAAAGAAATCTTACCAGTTGTTCAATCACTTTGCCAAGATGTTGATTTTGAGGTCAGAGGCTGCATGTGTCGACAGCTAGATGCTGTAGCACGGGGGGATCGGGTCTGAATTTTATACTTTGTCGATTTTATTAAGTTTTAAGAAATTCAAATACTTTTAAAAAAGATTTAATTTTGACTTAAATTTACATCCTACAGTTTAATAATTGTATAGCTTGGTTTAGAAGTAGAAACAGTACGATAGTAACAAATCTATTTTAGAAAACCAATGAATTAAGATGTTTAGTTTTCAGTAACTGTACAGTTAAAGTAGGTGTCATTAAAAAGATTTAAACATTATTATTTTTATGTCGTACGAGTTTTAATATAATTTTGCGAACTTGGGACAGTAAATCTAACGGTGAGAACAATTTTTTTCTATCTTCGATATAAAGTTTAGGCTACGATTTTAGATTCTCGGTCACTTTTATCGCAAAGAATCGACAATCACGATTACTTGAACTATGTTTCATATTTTTCATAAGTAAACCCTGGTTTCACTGACCACTGTATTTTGATCTGTCTTGTACATATTTGTCAAACTTTAAGATAATCTACTTTGTATATAATTATTATTGATATTCTTTGACATTTAGATTCAAGACATTAACATTCTGCTATAACAGTTTTAATTAAGTTTAACTTTGATGTTGATATATGTCAAATTTGCGAAATTTTAGCTGAATTGCCATAAATATTTTACTTAGTGTAAAATATCCCATATTTTACTTAAGTTTGTTAGAAAACCTTTTATATTATATGTAGTAAATTATCATAATTTTAATAATATCTGAGTTGGAGATAAATCTGTTGGACAGGAAGAAATTTTGCATGTTCCATTAGATCTGTTTTCTCATACATAGATGTAATTGATTATGCCATTTAGCCTCGAAGCAACAAAAAGTGCTCTTCTACCGGAACTAGTGGAACTAGCCAATGATGAAGAAAGTTATGTTCGTTTAGCTGGTATCGAAACGGTGGTTCGTATGTTACCAATGCTTGATGATGGTGAGTTTTTAGTTACATGTACATTGCTGTTATCATAGTCGAAAAGTATTGTATTAGTTTTGTTTTTGTTTCATAAAGAACACTTTTGTTGGTTTCGTTACAATTTATTACAAATGTTACTCTTCTAGACCTATGAGTGGTTTTATTGGCAGCGATGAGTGTCACAACCACACATGCAGTCATGTTCTGTCGTTAATTACGTGACAGATGTGTGCAAGACATTACTGTCAAAGGACTGGGTTTTCAGTGACTTTTAACTTTTGAATCTTCTAAAATGTTTACTTTTCATGGACCAGCAGTGATTGGAGTGTGAGAAGAGAGGAAATGGGATGGTTTCTGAAATGTTTGAGTACCGTATTTCTTGATTTACATGTATGTTCTCTATTTGTTATAATAAAAATAATTTAAATGTAGAAATTAGAAATGTATGCTAGATAGCATTAGATCAGGTGACTTATTTCCATCCAAATGCAGTATAGAACCATAATAAAAGATTGATTATATTGACTAGTAACACTGAATTAAATAATTTTATAAATATAGAAATGATTTAAAAATAAATATATTTTGTGTTTCAGAAACGTGTATTCACACAGTTGTTCCTCTGGTTAAGAAGTGCTGTGAAAACTTTATGAAGATGGAAGATTCCACCTTGCCTGTGGTTGCCAAAGAACTTGGGAAGCTGTGTTGTGGATTGTCTGGTTAGTAGTTGGATTTATTATGGATTAACTTAGTTTTGCCTTTTTTTGAGCCCAGAAGATTTGTTGGCGAGTTCATGATTTAGATCTACATAGATAATATGCACCTCTTTGCCCAGAGATTGCTATGAGAGGTAACAGAGTTCTATAGTTGTATGAATTTTTAATTCATATTAGTATATATATAACTTCCACATTGTTTTCAATGATCACAGTTTTAAATCTTTATTAGAGTTACTGTTTTTATTTCTATAGTCAATCTCTCAGAAGAACAGCGTACGTGGTTTCTGATGTATTATAGAAAGCTGGCTGTATTGGGTCTTCCTGCTGTAAGGTCTTCCAATGAAGCATCTAACAAAAAGTCCTGTAAGCTTTTAAAAATAATTAATTAATTAAATTAATTTAAATTAAATAATTAATTTAAAAATAATTACATATTGTCAAATGTGAAATTGTAACAAAAATTCACATTTAATTATTATATTCTTCATTAAATATTATTCAAATATTTGTGTGAGATGTCAGTGTTAGATATGTATACTTTGTATTTTTTACATATTGTTCAGATATATGTTGGTTTATTTAAACAATTATATTGTTTGTTACTATAACTGACAAGAGTTTTGGTTAATGTTTTATATATAAATAAAAACAAGTTTTTGTGATATAATGTGCTCATTTGGAAAGGTTGTTACATACGATATTCCTAACACACTCAAAACTTTTTGTAACTCTACGCTAAAAGAAATATCAAAATGAGGATTTTATGTTGAGTTAGACATAGTTACAACATAATGTTAAAGTATACTTTTTGAAGTTATTAAAATGAAAGAATGATTCTTCTATGTTTGCTATTTTTCACTTTTGTTCTCAAAGATTTAAAGACTTGCATGTTCACTTATTATGCATATAAAGGATTTCAAGTTGTGCCTTTTCAACGTATTCTACTGAGACTTTGTTCTTATTCTGGTATAGTGGGCATGACCATTGTTTAATTTGTGACTTTACTAGCTTCATTTATTTGTGTGTGTGCATTACAGTAGGTATTACCATCATTGAAGGAGAGTAAGTATTTTCTTTTATTTCTAAATTGTATTTGTTTGTGGTATGTGGAAAACAGTACGATTTATATGTAATTCAATAGAGGAATATACTAGTGAAGTTACTATGTTTGTTAATGTTTCATATTTTCTGTCATCAAATTTGTAGATGCCTGATGTTGTGCCTCAATCTGATAATCAAGACACAGACCGATATATGGAGTGCCGTCTTGCTTGTGCTTACAATTTCCCCGTAAGTATAAATTCATGAAAATTGGAGAAATGTTTATCTACCAAGTAATTTCTTTTAATGACCAAAGTATCAATTTGAAACTTGTTGGGTGTTTTTAGGCCATGGTGCTGTTTGCAGAACCTGTAAACTTCTATCGAGAGTTGTACAATACTTTTCAGTCATTGACAACGGATCCTTCGTCAAGTGTAAGAAGAACTGTAGCTTGTGGAATTCATGAGGTAAGGTTACTAAATAATAAACAGTTATGTTGACCAAAGACTTTAGAAGATCTAAAGTGGTGTAAGATTTATTTTACAATGAAATTACTCTTAATGTTTGCAATTAAATACTTTTATTTTATAATAAAAATATTTTTACGTTTGCAGAAATAATACGTATACATGTATTTTGACCTTATTGCCCTACTATTGCAGCCTATGATTATTACTTATTTTTTCAGATCCATCATGGGACCTGAATTGCTTGGTTTTGTATAAGCTGATTAAATATTGTTTATAGATGTGCTAAACATGTACTGTAATTTATTACACTGAAAGAATTACCCATTTCATAAAAGTTATCTGTAACTACTAAGCTGTAGTATAAATTAAATTTAGGTGAATTTTTAGGCTTAAGGCTCACTATGCATAGAGCTGAATTACATATAATTTTAATGATTTGAAAACAAGCAAAGTTTAAGCTTAATGGGCCCTGCATGGCCAGAAAGGTTCAGGTGTTCGACTCGTAATCTGAGGGTCGCAGGTTTGAATCCCTGTCGCACTAAATATACTTGCCTTTTCAGCCGTGCAGGCATTATAATGTGATGTTCATATCCTACTATTTGTTGGTAAAAGAGTAGCCTAAGAGTTGGGGGCGGGTAGTGATGACTAGCTGCCTTCCCTCTAGTCTTACACTGCTAAATTAGAAAAGGCTTGTGCAGATAGCCCTCGAGTAGCTTTGCACGAAATTCAAATACAAACAATTAAGCTTAATGTTGAATATGTTATTTATGAAATCATATTCTATTTCTATTCATATAAAATATTAAAAGAGGTACACAAGTAACTTAATATTTAATAAATAATGAACCAGTAAATTTTAACTTGTATTATTTAACTTCTGATCTACTAATCTCCCCTTTTAATACTTTTACATAGGTTACCAAGATGCTGGGAACAAAAGCATGTTTCATCCAGACAGAATTAATCCAGCTGTTGACAGATGATACACTGGAGGTGAGAAATGCTGATGTTGTTTGCTTTAGATACCAATAATGTTTCAGTTGTTGGTACACACGTTTACTTAATGAGCTGTAATTGTTCTACTGTAATATAGAAATACTCTTAGTACTACTGAAATATTTCATTTCTTTCTCTGTGTGTGTTTTTTTTTGTTTTTGTTTTGTTTTGTTTTGTTTTGTTAAAATGAATATACTAAATTCTCAGTGTTTGTTTTACTCTTTGTATCTCAGACCGGTATGGGTATTCTGAGATAGTTTTATTTCCAGTGAGTTTCTCATCATCAAGAATTACCTAACTCTTTGTTTAGTTTTTGTTCTCAAGATTTTGAGAGGTCGTATTTTGGGATTTATTGATTCATTTATAGCAGTGATTTTCATTTCAGTTTTCTCGGCTTGTTAAATAATGTCTTGTTTATGTTTCTCTTTGGCATGCTAAGTTTAATTCATTCTTTCTCGGAGTTCTTTGTGAAATCACTTGAACCTGAAAAATAATTTTTGAAACTACGTGAATAAATCAAACTGTTCAATTTCTTCCCAGGTTATTAAAGGTCTTGTGGTTCATTTACCAGAGACATTGGAGGTCATAACTGCAAGTAATGAACTCAGAGATGAGAAGGTATGTTTTTATTTTTTTACAAATAATAAAGGAAAGTGTATAGAATTATGTCATTTTATATCAGAACCAAAAGCCTATGATAATTAAGAATTGGATTTGGTTGCTGATTGCATTTTGCTTTGTGTTAATTTTCTAGATGGATCTCTAAGCAGGATTTCTTTTGATATAATAGAATCAATTTTGTTAGGTTCCTTTTCTAAAAGACTAGTTAAAAGTCATGTTTGTTTGAAACAGTACTTTGTTTTAATATGGAAAGAACAGTATGTTGTAAGGGAACGAGCTTTCAAAGTATAAACTAAAATAGTTTTATGTATCGTAGAAATCAAAGAATAAAAGTGTAATGACCTCATGAAAAGAGCAACCAATCAGACAAGATGAAACTTTCCTTTTTCTGTTGTTGTTTTTCTTAAAGGAAAAGGAGAGTTTGGAAAACTTGATAGAAGCTTTGTTGATGTGTGAAGATACCGCTTCCCAGACCAGCAACTGGAGACTTCATGCTGACTTTCTGTCTCGGCTTGTGTGTGTGGTGCAATGTTTTCCTGGAAGACATCTCTATGATACATTTGTACCTCTTTTGTTAAACAGGCTCCAGACTGCTGTAATATACATCTCTATGATACATTTGTACCTCTTTTGTTAAACAGGCTCCATACTGCTGTAATATACATCTCTATGATACATTTGTACCTCTTTTGTTAAACAGGCTCCAGACTGCTGTAATATACATCTCTATGATACATTTGTACCTCTTTTGTTAAACAGGCTCCATACTGCTGTAATATACATCTCTATGATACATTTGTACCTCTTTTGTTAAACAGGCTCCATACTGCTGTAATATACATCTCTATGATACATTTGTACCTCTTTTGTTAAACAGGCTCCATACTGCTGTAATATACATCTGTATGATACATTTGTACCTCTTTTGTTAAACAGGCTCCAGACTGCTGTAATATACATCTCTATGATACATTTGTACCTCTTTTGTTAAACAGGCTCCAGACTGCTGTAATATACATCTCTATGATACATTTGTACCTCTTTTGTTAAACAGGCTCCATACTGCTGTAATATACATCTCTATGATACATTTGTACCTCTTTTGTTAAACAGGCTCCATACTGCTGTAATATACATCTCTATGATACATTTGTACCTCTTTTGTTAAACAGGCTCCATACTGCTGTAATATACTTTTTATATTTAACTGTACTGTTTCTAGTTAACGTTTTTTATTTACATTGAGTTACTGTCAAGTTTGCAGACTTTTAGAATGAGACCTGTGTACAGAACCTAAGAACTATTGTAATTCTGATTGTTCAACAGTTGTTGATAATGGAGATTTAAAAACTTCAATTACCCTCTCTAGTATTAAGAACATTTTGATTAAAACAAACATGATTAAAAGTGATGCATGTAGAGTGCCCACACAGTGTTGACTAATAAGAAGAGATGATAGGTCCACACTGATTAAATTGTTTTCCTGAAGCAGAGTCAAACACTGACTTGAGAGATCACCTGTTTTAACCCATTGCACCACTATGCAATAGTGTTTTTTCTGTCAGTCAGTCAATATACATTAAAATGGTATCTCTTAGGGGGCACTTAATGTTGCAGTTTGTACTTTCGTGATGTCAGAAAAACGTTCACCTGCCGTGAATCACGAAAATAGTTTTGCATTCTGTGGGCTATAACACAATTATATTTGAACTTGAGAAACAAAGAATAAAATATTTGTTGCTTTAAATTTTTGTTTTATTTACTTTTGAAACAGAATGCTGTCAGGGATCTTGCATTTAGTATTTAAAGATGTGTGTGTGTGTTCGTAATGTGTAATTAATAAAAATATAACATTTTGTAATTCATTCATTGGATAAAATAGATTTCTTTTGAAGGTGGATGCAGAATTTACACTTTGACCATTACCACCAATGATTAGTATAATCGTGAAAAATATTCTAATTGTACACATGTTAGTGTCATGTTGAACAAAATGGTCATTTTATATAATAGTTGCTCTTTTAAATAGAAATGTGGTTTTGGTATTCATTATTAAATTGTAAGACTGCAAATGCATTCTTCCAAGGGCTGATAAGTTGTCTTTAATTGAATATTAATTTATTGTTGCTCATAACTTGGTATAATAAACAGTGTTAAATACAGTTAATTTGTTTTTTTTTCAACTGATTTATCTGCAACTAATACGTTTTTCTTTTCTCAACAATTAGAGGCCCATACCTTGTCGTTTGGCTGCAGCATACACCTTGTTGGTGATGGTAAGAAATATTCCATTGCTTGATCGACGCTTGTCCGTCATTGATCGATTAACAGCAGGTATTTAGTCAGTATTAAGTTTTTATTTACTTAGTGATGTCTTGGAGTGTGGCACTGACTTGAACTTTAAAAGCAAACATAATGTCTTCTTTTGTTGTTGTGTTTGACCTACACTTATTACAAATGAAATTTTTTTGTTACTGAGGTATTTTGTTATAGGTAGTTGTTGGTAAGACCCGTGAGCCACCAACTCGAGAAAATTTATATTAGGAACAAAGAAACAACTCGGAGACCAGGTAACACGAAATATGTATTTAATTGGACAGGTTCCAATAACTTACATTTGCAATGCTTTCTCTATATCATTTGGATATCTCATGAACAGTTCCTCCGTTATACTTATTAACATCTCCATGATATACTGTATGGAAGGTATTTAGACTTGCATCATGTTTGACAGTGAGCATTCTCCACAGATACTAAGACTGAGATCTTCTTGAAGGATTCACTGAAGAACAGACTCAATAAATTTCTCAAACATGTCACTTTAATGGATTCTGCTTCGTGCTTATAAAATAAATTACTCATTATTTTTTTCTCTCTCTCTTTTTTTTTTAAAAATAACAATACAGGCATGAAATTTATTTCCAATTAAGCACATATTCTGTTGCCCTGAATTATTTCATAGCTTTATTTGTTGACCCAATTCTCTTGCTTGTATCACCATTCAAATGCTTCGTTATTTTGTTTCATTAACTAATACATACTGTAGTTTATTATGGCATTTCATTCTCCACTGTTATTACCTTTTCAAATTTTAAACTAAAAATTTCAATAGAAGCACTTGTTTTATAAATATTACTGTACTTTAAAGATTTAACAATGCAGAGATCTGGTACCGTGTCATTTTGTTTTTGCAAGTCTCAAGTCAAGTTGTGATGACAATCTTTGTAGATTAGCCGAACAATCTATAAGGGAGAAAACTGTTTTTACACAGGCTCAGTAATAATTTGTTTATAGGGGATCTTTTCCAATATACATAAATTAAAATATTTGGAAATCATTTGAAACTGATGTCATGCCAAGACAAACTGATGGACTCGTATGCAACAACCCATGGACCATGGAAATCCAATTGAGGTACACAGGTTGACAAGAGAAGTACAAACTACCTTTTTATTCTGGACCAACTACACTATAAGATCTCCTAGCAGTGTGCTTGTACTGTACAAGAGAAGTACAAACTACCTTTTTATTCTGGACCAACTACACTATAAGGTCTCCTAGCAGTGTGCTTGTACTGTACAAGAGAAGTACAAACTACCTTTTATTCTGGACCAACTACACTATAAGGTCTCCTAGCAGTGTGCTTGTACTGTACAAGAGAAGTACAAACTACCTTTTATTCTGGACCAACTACACTATAAGGTCTCCTAGCAGTGTGCTTGTACTGTACAAGAGAAGTACAAACTACCTTTTATTCTGGACCAAATACACTATAAGGTCTCCTAGCAGTGTGCTTGTACTGTACAAGAGAAGTACAAACTACCTTTTTATTCTGGACCAACTACACTATAAGGTCTCCTAGCAGTGTGCTTGTACTGTACAAGAGAAGTACAAACTACCTTTTTATTCTGGACCAACTACACTATAAGGTCTCCTAGCAGTGTGCTTGTACTGTACAAGAGAAGTACAAACTACCTTTTTATTCTGGACCAACTACACTATAAGATCTCCTAGCAGTGTGCTTGTACTGTACAAGAGAAGTACAAACTACCTTTTTATTCTGGACCAACTACACTATAAGATCTCCTAGCAGTGTGCTTGTACTGTACAAGAGAAGTACAAACTACCTTTTTATTCTGGACCACTATAAGGTCTCCTAGCAGTGTGCTTGTACTGTACAAGAGAAGTACAAACTACCTTTTTATTCTGGACCACTATAAGGTCTCCTAGCAGTGTGCTTGTACTGTACAAGAGAAGTACAAACTACCTTTTTATTCTGGACCACTATAAGGTCTCCTAGCAGTGTGCTTGTACTGTACAAGAGAAGTACAAACTACCTTTTATTCTGGACCACTATAAGGTCTCCTAGCAGTGTGCTTGTACTGTACAAGAGAAGTACAAACTACCTTTTATTCTGGACCACTATAAGGTCTCCTAGCAGTGTGCTTGTACTGTACAAGAGAAGTACAAACTACCTTTTTTATTCTGGACCACTATAAGGTCTCCTAGCAGTGTGCTTGTACTGTACAAGAGAAGTACAAACTACCTTTTATTCTGGACCACTATAAGGTCTCCTAGCAGTGTGCTTGTACTGTACAAGAGAAGTACAAACTACCTTTTATTCTGGACCACTATAAGGTCTCCTAGCAGTGTGCTTGTACTGTACAAGAGAAGTACAAACTACCTTTTATTCTGGACCAACTACACTATAAGGTCTCCTAGCAGTGTGCTTGTACTGTACAAGAGAAGTACAAACTACCTTTTATTCTGGACCAACTACACTATAAGGTCTCCTAGCAGTGTGCTTGTACTGTACAAGAGAAGTACAAACTACCTTTTATTCTGGACCACTATAAGGTCTCCTAGCAGTGTGCTTGTACTGTACAAGAGAAGTACAAACTACCTTTTATTCTGGACCACTATAAGGTCTCCTAGCAGTGTGCTTGTACTGTACAAGAGAAGTACAAACTACCTTTTTATTCTGGACCACTATAAGGTCTCCTAGCAGTGTGCTTGTCCTGTACAAGAGAAGTACAAACTACCTTTTTATTCTGGACCACTATAAGGTCTCCTAGCAGTGTGCTTGTACTGTACAAGAGAAGTACAAACTACCTTTTTATTCTGGACCACTATAAGGTCTCCTAGCAGTGTGCTTGTACTGTACAAGAGAAGTACAAACTACCTTTTTATTCTGGACCAACTACACTATAAGATCTCCTAGCAGTGTGCTTGTACTGTACAAGAGAAGTACAAACTACCTTTTTATTCTGGACCAACTACACTATAAGGTCTCCTAGCAGTGTGCTTGTACTGTACAAGAGAAGTACAAACTACCTTTTTATTCTGGACCAACTACACTATAAGATCTCCTAGCAGTGTGCTTGTACTGTACAAGAGAAGTACAAACTACCTTTTTATTCTGGACCAACTACACTATAAGGTCTCCTAGCAGTGTGCTTGTACTGTACAAGAGAAGTACAAACTACCTTTTTATTCTGGACCACTATAAGGTCTCCTAGCAGTGTGCTTGTACTGTACAAGAGAAGTACAAACTACCTTTTTATTCTGGACCACTATAAGGTCTCCTAGCAGTGTGCTTGTACTGTACAAGAGAAGTACAAACTACCTTTTTTTCTGGACCAACTACACTATAAGGTCTCCTAGCAGTGTGCTTGTACTGTACAAGAGAAGTACAAACTACCTTTTTATTCTGGACCAACTACACTATAAGGTCTCCTAGCAGTGTGCTTGTACTGTACAAGAGAAGTACAAACTACCTTTTTATTCTGGACCACTATAAGGTCTCCTAGCAGTGTGCTTGTACTGTACAAGAGAAGTACAAACTACCTTTTTATTCTGGACCAACTACACTATAAGGTCTCCTAGCAGTGTGCTTGTACTGTACAAGAGAAGTACAAACTACCTTTTTATTCTGGACCACTATAAGGTCTCCTAGCAGTGTGCTTGTACTGTGTGTGCTCTTCGTTTGAGCTTGTGATTTACGTGTATGAGAACTGGTGTTAGACTCAACTTCAACAGTTCAAGTCTTCATCTTTTCACAATTTGTGGACGTTTTCATTGCTCCATGAACACTCCATACTCTCATCTCTGTATTTGGATTCCTCTAGACAATGACATGTGCACATTATTTACTGCACTGCATGTTTAATCTTGTGCATTTATCCCTGGTGATGTTGATTGCACTTGCGAGTTCAAAGACTGTCTGTTACACATGCTTAATATCTCCAAAGTGTGTGATATCACTTACTAGAAGAAGGCAATCAGAGGATATAACTTCTGTACAAACTGTTACACTTTAGGACTTTACACTGAGATGGCATATTGTCACTAAGCTTTGCTCTGTGAGGGTGCACAATTATTTAATGGGAGAGTCAGAGGTGGGAACAGGTAACATTCTTCTAGCTCACAGAAGCGATCTGTAGAGGTTGCTCTGGTTGACTAACCAAAAAGTTGGTTTCTTCATTAATGTATTCTTCATTCACACCAACAAATTTCCAGTAACCATTGTTGAAACATTTCCACAGGACCACCAGGAAAATAACCTTAATATGCCACAGGCACACATAATACCACATTACACTGCAGTTTACCATTTATCCCTAACATCAGTTCCAAAGCAATTAACATTTGGAGAAAACTTGCCATCAAATGTAAAATTCTTTTTCATTTAAATTCACTAAAAAACTTTGCCCTAAACTAATGTCTTTATTAAATAAAAAATTACATAGAATTGCACAATATTAACTTCACTTACAAAATGATGTGCAACAACTGTCCAGAATTATATCAGAAAAACTGGAAAAAAAATGCAAACGAGATTTAGTGAATATAATTTTTAAAAAAGGAATTTTTACTGCCACTTGCAACTCAAAAAAACCAATGTGTATAGAAACCACTAATTTTAAACAAAAAACCAATCAACAGAGGAAGCCATCTTGATGAATAAATCAGTCCTTACTTAAACCAACGTGTTGACATGCCAATATACCTATACTTGACTGTGATATCATGTGACGTCTTTCTTCCATGTATTTTTGTAAATTACTTGTGCCTGTGGATAACAATCTAATCAAAATGTGTACATTTATAATATTTTTTTTTATTATCCGATCAATCTGTCTCGACTTATTGTCTATGAAGTTGATTCTTCCTCATCAAATTTAACAATTAATTAAACTATTGGTATAACTACCACTTATATCAATTAGTATAGCATATAATCATGGATTATAATCCATATTTTAACAATATGTAGGTTTGAAGTTCTTAGTTTCATAAGGCATTACTTAAAAACAAATCTTGTTTTCCCTTGTGTAAGAAATGTTACCTTTTTATCGGCATCCCCTCTTCACTTTATTTACCACCCCCTCTAAGAAGTAATGAAACTTAAGATCTATTTCATAACTTGTGCATACTGACCACATGTGCTGTGAGCAGCTGAGTTTGTGCATACTGACCACTAGTGCTGTGAGCAGCTGAGTTTGTGCACACTGACCACTAGTGCTGTGAGCAGCTGAGTTTGTGCACACTGGCCACATGTGCTGTGAGCACTACCATTTTCATCCTTTCTTTCGTCTGATACTGAGATTGTAAATGTTTGCAGGTACATGCAGTAATTTGTTACTATCCTAGACTCGTGTACTTTGGAGGTTATGTAAACAACACAGTATGTCTGCAATATTCATTTGGGAAGGTTTGTTGCAAGAAAATTCAAGAGTGCATTTGTTTTACTTGGATTGTTAACAAGTCAGTTTTGAGTCTCAAGTCAAAACAATTGTGATTTGGGTCTACAACTCTTAACAATGTCTGTATTGTTTAAGTTTATGACGCTATAATCCTAATTTTTTAATGTGCAAGATGTTATACTGTTATGATCTATATCACATTGTTCTTTTTCTAAGCTGTGTGTTTAATCACATGCTTCATCCTTAAAACGAGCAAAAAGATTTAATTTAATACGATCATGTTAAACTACGAGTGTTGCCTCTCACTCAATCCTGCAACCTTCTCTGTATTGAAACATGAATAGCTGCATGCCAGTCACAGATAAAATATTTCCTTATAACAGAGAGAGCATTTATTTTGTAATCAGTATGGTAGCAAAACACATGGGTTCAAAAGTTCAAATGAAGGCAAAAAATTCCTGTAACCTGATCCCTTTGAAAAGACCGTCATTTTGCTATCAGTTTGTCTGGGTTGTAAAGTTTTTGTATTTTTTTGTCATATATTTTCTTAATTTAATTATCATGACTGTTTTTTTTAAGATCTTTGTCATGGAAGAAGTTGCCGCAGCAGAATGTTGTATATATCAGTGTGTCAACTAGTCATGGATCTCTTCTCTAAAACCTTCTTCAAACAGTACTTCTTTAGGCCATTATTAGGGCTAGCATGTATGTATCTTCTCATAATTATTGCAGAATACTTTAGTCATGGCTAAGACTAGTATGTAAACACTTACAATAACTGAATTTTTACACTATTTTTCTGGCCTTTATTGAAACTTGTATAAAATTGGTTCGTGACCTGCTTCCCTATTTTTAACTATCTTTAGTTTTTGCTTTTGACTTTATTTAGCTGAAGATGAAGTTTGGGTTGAAAATTGATTTTATGTATGTTTTGTAAAGTTGGTCAAAAGAAGTTTACCTTATAACTGGGTCATATAAAACATGAAACAGAACATCTTGTTTGTGAGAAAGTACTTATCTTTTAACATAATGACTGATTCAAGGTGTGTGATCAGAATACAGTTTGCTCACGTGAGTGAACTGTTTTAATAAAAAGCAAACTTTGGTTATTCTGTATATAAAACATTACAGTGAAGAACAAAAAAAAAAAGTACCTCTCGGTCCGTACAGGTTGTCCTACACCCTAAATTTAATTAAAACCTTAAAAATGGGGTGGTGTGTGGATGGCTGTGAAATGTTTTATCATTTTTGTACCTCAGTTTTACCATTCTCATGATTTAATATGAAAAAAAATGATACATCAAAAGTCTGTTCTCATGAAACATTCAGTATAACTTTAACCCTTAATCAGTGGCCATCGTCAGTTGATTTTGCTACCTACAACATTCCTGTTTTTTATGGTTAATGGGAGCATTGGTGTTTCATAAACACAAGTTTAATGTAGAGTAATATGTCCCTTCATTTTCAATAAAACACGTGATATCATTGGATGTCAATGCACGATATCTGTTTGAAACATCTCTTTCCTTGAAGCTACATGAACTTCCTATAGTTAGTGTGTGATATCTTTAACCCATAACCATACGTTTACCAGGTGATCCAGTTCCCGAACATTCGACTGCGACTCTGCTCTGTTTTTCCTCAGTTAAAATCTCTCATAATGCTTCCTGTAGATGGTCCCTTACTTCAGGAGTTAGAGTCGTGTGTGAGTAGGCTAATGACCAGTGAGAAAGACAGAGACGTAATGGCAGCTGTAGGGCTTGTAAGTCATGAAATGTTTATTTAATCCATGGCAATAAGTAACTTAGGAATTAAGTTTTAATTAGCCTAAAATTTATGTATGAATGAAAAAAACACACACCCTATAACCTGATCCTTTTGAAAAAACACTTTTTTATCAAATTTCCTAGCTTTAAAGTTTTATATTTTGTCATTTGTATATCAAAAACAGTCAAAGAACTTTTCTGGGCTTTTTATTTTAGGTTTACTACATTGAATTATTTTCTTATGGCCAAATTTATCTGACTTTTGCTGTGCTGATCTTGAAGTGCGTAAAGTTATAAATAACACTATATATGTAACACAAATTTTGTTCCTGGATAGTATGTGTTATTTCTTAATTGCTTATGCTTCAAAAGTACAGAAAATGGCCATTATTCCCTTCAAACTTTGCTTTTATGATCTGGATAATGAAATTTAGAAATTAACCTATTTTATATGTAAAAACAGGCAAACTTGCACATTTTCAATTACATAAGGTCTGAATGAAACTATATGAATCAAGATTTACATCTATTTATAGTAAAGTTGTAGAAAAATGAACAAAAAATGACTTTTAATGAGTAGTTTTTCAAGATTTGTGACTGTATTGTAAACCACTTTCACATATCAGACCCCAAATATAGTCTCCCATCATGTTTTTGTTATAAGCTCCTTGGCAGTGGTGTTCAAAGTCCAGTATATCTTGGTGGAAGCACTTGCCTTGCTTCTCCTGAGTGTGCTCCCATGTTATCCTTGAAGTTATCAAGATGAGCTTCAAGGATATGGACTTTCAGGAACATCCTGCAGCCTATTTTGCCATAGTTCTTACCAGAGCCTCAACCAGTTCCACACAATTTTCAGCTTCATGATTGCCCAAGAAGTCCCACACCACTGTGACAAAGATGCCCCAATTTTTTTCCCTTCCAACTGAGCTTCTTGAGGACTTCTATGCACTCCAGGATCTTCTTTCTTTGTGGTCCAATGAAGACACCAGCTTTGACCTTTGCCTCAGACAGCTTATGGAAGAAGTTTTGAAGGTACTTGAAGGCTGCAAATGCCTTATCAAGAGCTGTGACAAATTGTTTCATAAGACCCAATTTTATGTGCAATGGTGGGAACAACATCTTCTGGAAGTCCACTAGTGGACCACATTATCTCCCTACAGAGAACTTGGTCCATTGTGGCCAGTGCTTCCTATTGTAGTGTGCAGTATTCCTGCTATTCCAAAGGCCAAGATAACAAGGAACCTTGGTAAAGCCTCCTTGGAGACCCATCAGGAATGCCAACATTCTGAAGACTCTGATAACCTTCCAACCATACTCATCGTACTTCTAGCAAGGTCTTGATGCTGTTGTATTCCTCTTTGAGGTGCACTGAATGATCCAGGGGAAGAGACGGACACTTATTCCCATTATGGAGCTTTGAGGTTTCTATAACATTCTAGAAAGTTCTTGAAGATTCCTCTAATTGTGAGAAAATTCTCTATCAGCTACTCAGCACTGAATCTACCTGGAATGTTCTGGAAAATGGGTAAATTTGAAAATTTCATTATCCAGGTCACAAAAGCAAAGTTTGAAGGGAAAAATAGGTATTTTCCATTTACTTTAGGCATAAACAATTGGAAAATAACACTTTCTGTCCAGGAACAAGAAAAAGTAAAAAATTTGTTACATAGTGTAATTCTATTTTTCTATTTCATAAAACGTATAAAGATTTTAAATAAACTTTATATTCCATTACAGACTAAACATCCTGGAGAGAATACTATTGATCAGTGATATTTATTAGTTTAAAATTTTTATGCATATTTTTTAAATTTTAATTTGTTTGAAAATTTCAGGCTATTGAAGAACTAGACAAAATTGAAGTATCTATGGAACCAGTAAGTAAATCTTCAGTGTTTTGTTCTATTTTTGTAGAAACGTGATGGAAATAATTTTATGTTGTAAAATGCATCTACATGTGACAGATTTTACAGGTACAATCTTTAGTAAATCTTACCAAAATACTTAATCAAAAGGATAAAAATTTGTTTGATAGTTTAATTAATGTTAGTTATTTCAAATATTATTCTCTTTTTTTTTATACTAGTGACACCTATTTTTAAAATCATTTAACCCTCTTGCCTCAAATATCCTTTACTGTGTTCGCACCAGCATGGCCAGGTGGTTAAGGCACTCGACTCCTAATCTGAGGGTCATGGGTTCAAATCCCCATCATACCAAACATGCTTGCCTTTTCAGCCATGGGGACATTATAATGTAACTGTCAATCCAACTATTTGTTGGTAAGAAGAGTAGCCAAAGAGTTGGTGGTGGGTGGTGATGACTAGCTGCCTTCCCTCTAGTCTTACACTACTAAATTAGGGACAGCTAGCGCAGATAGCCCTCAAGTAGCTTTGTGCAAAATTAAAAAACAAGCCAAACAAACCTTCACTGTGCATGATACAAGGTTTCAGTGTCTCACATTCAAAATATTAGTAAACTACTTTTTCTTTATGCGTACCAATTAGTATAGTAAATAGTAATCCATTTTTTAACAGTGTACAAGTTTTAAGTTCTTAATTGTATAAGGCAATGTTTTAAAAAAAAAAAACACCTGAATTTCTCGTGGTGTAACACGACACATTTTCTCTAGGTGTCTGCTCATGTCTATTTTATTCACCCCTCCCAGAAACTATGACATGAAACATAAATTACACACTATAAAACCATCATTCCTCAGACAAACCATAATTTTCATGGCCTTTAACTTTATTTGGTTTCAGGGTTATCAAACAGAAAATCAGACACCTCCTGCCATATCCCCTTTCAGAAATTAAGTTTTCGCTTACATTTAATTATGTTATCCATAACCAATCGAAAGTAAGGTTTATATTTGTCAAATGACATAATGTATAACATTGTGTTTGAAACACAGAATAGATAGTTTCACTTTTGTTCCCACAGTAATCCAATGGCTAGCTTGGATGAATTTGTAATGGTTCTTGTCATAAGAAAGCCAGAAAAACTGTAATTGTTAGAGGAAATTGTCTGCTTTTGCATGTTATTATTTTGTTTTATTTAATTAAATTAAAATTAATTAACACACTACTATCATTACTCCTAAAAAAATAGGGTCCAGTGTCATTCATAGTCAAGAGCAAGTGTAAAGAATACTAGGGTGAAAGGGTAAAATAAACAACAACAACGATAATAATATAATAAATATTTCATGAGGCATGAAAGTGAGCAAGTCGAAGTATCTGACGAGTAATTTAATTTGATAACATAACATGAGCTGCACCTTCCTCAAGTGATTTTCAACTTATAATGGTTCAAATACTAGTTAGACATGGTTCAAAAGGGCAATGAACCAATATAATGTAATTATAAATAAATGTTTATTGTTGTGTGTTTAAAGCTACTTGAAAAAATGTGTACATAGTTTCATGCTATATTTGAAGTCCTTGAAAGAAAAGGAAGGTAAGTTAGATTTATTTTTGTGGTCACAAAGTCAGTCAAATTGACCAACCTTGTTTAAAGTTAGGGTAGAGAAAAAGTAGCACTTTTACTGGAAACAGACATTTGAAATATTTAGGAGGTTTTTAGAGTCTAATGAAATTTGAGATTGTTGAGGGAAAGAACAGTGTTTTAAATTTTAACATGAAAATCACTTTGCACACAGACCATCCAAAATAAATACTCAATATATTCATGGACAAATCTTCTCTTACTTTATTAAAAATACTTTGCTGAGAATATGTTTTTGTATGTGCAAGGCTTATAGTGTTTACTGAAAGGCTACCAAATATCGTGAAGGTATACACACTATTAAAAGTTAGTAATATTAAATCTTTAAAGACTAAACACGGTCGGTCAAATTGACCAAACTCGTTCCATCAATTCCCTTAACAATCTTAAACATGTGAATTGGATTCCCCTCCATCTCTTCAATTTTTACAGATATTATCCTGTCTTCAAGTGACAGCCTACTTACTACTAGGCATCATCCTGATAGCACTTTTCTAAATTCTTTCTGATAAGTCATTGTAATTCTTTAGGTAAAGAAACCCAAAATGGAATACAATACTCCAAATGTGGCCTAACGTCACTTTGACATACAATGAAATTATACAATCTATAGATTTGTATTTAATATTTGCCCTGCCCCTAACAACAGCACACCATTTGGATAGCCCAAAAGACTGATTAACTATTATATTAAGATTATCCTCTCAAAATTAAACTTATAATTCAAGTTATGATTATCTATGTAAATTACTTTGCATTTATGTTGCAGCTGGTTATGTTTATCTAGTGTTGAATGTGAAGCAAGAAATAAATGTTCAAGTAAGATTTCAAAGACTTGAAACTCCTCAGTGATGCTTCTAAACATCTGCATTTTCTCAGTTCATTGAGAAAAGAAAAGGAATCTTTATTACCTTGTTCATGTTGTTCTTTCATTTTCAAATTATAAACTTTAATTCAAGAAATATTACTTTCTAAGCAATTTATGAGTTCTTTTGCTGTTGTGATCCTTTAGGGTTCTCAGCGATCTTCGTTTGCCGAACCAGAGGTGGATTTTGAAGATTTACGAAAAGAAGAAGAAGAGAGGAAGTTACTAGAGCTTGTGAGCTTCTGTTATTTTATCAAACTTAACCACAGTAAAAACTCTTAAATTTGGCCATCAATAATCCACATGAACACTGGATAATTTTTCATATAGAGAAATCTCCACAACAGTAAATTTCATTAATAATTTATTTTCTGTGTCCAAACAGTTGTTTTGTATAATTGAGTAAAGTTGGAGCCAAGCAGGACAGGAACAGTTTGACAGTTTTAGTAAAGTAGGAGCCAAGCAGGACAGGAACAGTCTGACGGTTTTAGTAAAGTAGGAGCCAAACAGGACAGGAACAGTCTGACGGTTTTAGTAAAGTAGGAGCCAAGCAGGACAGGAACAGTCTGACGGTTTTAGTAAAGTAGGAGCCAAGCAGGACAGGAACAGTCTGACGGTTTTAGTAAAGTAGGAGCCAAGCAGGACAGGAACAGTCTGACGGTTTTAGTAAAGTAGGAGCCAAGCAGGACAGGAACAGTTGGACAGTTTTAGTAAAGTTGGAGCCAAGCAGGACAGGAACAGTCTGACGGTTTTAGTAAAGTAGGAGCCAAGCAGGACAGGAACAGTTGGACAGTTTTAGTAAAGTTGGAGCCAAGCAGGACAGGAACGGTTTGACTGTTTTTTAGTAAAGTAGGAGCCAAGCAGGACAGGAACGGTTTCTGACTGTTTTTTAGTAAAGTAGGAGCCAAGCAGGACAGGAACGGTTTCTGACTGTTTTTTAGTAAAGTAGGAGCCAAGCAGGACAGGAACGGTTTCTGACTGTTTTTTAGTAAAGTTGGAGCCAAGCAGGACAGGAACGGTTTCTGACTGTTTTTTAGTAAAGTTGGAGCCAAGCAGGACAGGAACGGTTTCTGACAGTTTTTTAGTAAAGTTGGAGCCAAGCAGGACAGGAACGGTTTCTGACAGTTTTTTAGTAAAGTTGGAGCCAAGCAGGACAGGAACAGTTTCTGACTTTTTCTGAGAATGACCATCACTAAAGTTGTATCTAGACAATTTTGTCTTTAGTCTGTGTGTGCCAGTTTTCAATCATTTTGTTTGGAACTATATTTGATAAGGGGAAGTTATCTGGGTGATTTATGCAACATTTGTCTTGTTCCAGTGCTCTAGATGCACAGAATTATGTGCATCATTAAAACTGGTGCCTCTCTATACAAAGTAATTGATGGATCCTATAAATAAGTCATGAATTAGATAATGGGTGCCAGTTTGATTATCTGTATAATTGTTGATGAGACTATTTATTTACTGACTGACAATATGTCCTATTCAGAGTGTCTACTGTATTCAGAGTGTCAGATTCAACTAGCTGGGTGTCTAGATAGTTCAGGAGATCTTAATTTCTAATGTGTTTTCAGATTACCAAAGTAAGTGTTAGGAAAAGTAAGAATATTATATTCAAATTTTGAAAGTAATAAACAAACATAAGTGATTGTTCTTTCTTGTACAAATATTTATGAAATTTAACCCCTAAGGTAATGTTATTAGTGACTATAAACTTTTGATTTAGTTTCAGCAAAAATATTACAGAACTTTGTAGGATGACCTTGGAAATTGGTAACTTTACTAAATAATTGTTAAAAATTATTTCAGGATTTAAAAAAAAAAGGAAGTTGTTGGTAAATAAAACCAGAAGTTCATTTTACATTTATTAAATTTTTATTTTACGTGTTTTTTTTTTTATAGGAAGATAAACATAGAAAAGAATACTCTTTCAGTTCAAAATCTTGCCCTGGAAGTCTGACGAGGAAGGGAAAGATTCCTGTTCGGAAAGGTATTTACCTGGAGTCTTTATAGTTAACATTATTTCCAAAGTCCTTGTATAATTATTGTTTGACTCGGTAATTGTTGTACAGTTTGTTGGTCTTGGAATCATTGTTCTTTTGATAAAAACGTTAATCAGCTCTCCTCAAGACCATTATTTCATAAACAAGGTGTTTATTTTGAAATTTGTTAGATAAACTGTAGTGTTAAATATTAAGCATAATATAGTCGTTTAAGATTTGTTTTTTGTAGTTATGTCTTTGTAGCACATTTATATATAACTTTTAGAAGTCACAAAAATCTGTGTATATATTTTGTCTTTCAGAAAAGCCTATCTCTAGAATCTCGGGTGTTCAAGATGAAAGTGAAAGTCAACAGCCTCGAGTGTACAGGTCATTGTCTCCACCCAGAACTGTTGCTTCTGTTCCATCTAGTCTAGTAACAACAAGAGTGAAGAGAAGTAAGTCATTAGTTTCTAAATATTTCCATCAAGTGGGTCAAGACTATTTTGGATAACCTCCTAAGTTGACCCGAGCCATCATAAAGGTTTTTTCACGTTGTTGGTACTTTTGTGTTTTGGCATTTTTAAAGGTTTCTTTTACCTTGATATGTATATTATTATTGTACCTTATCGTTGACTAATTTGTAGGATTTAGTATACTATTGGATCTAATACTCACTCTGGTTTGGAACTGTTGTAGAGGTTTATATTCAGAAAATATTGTAAGGAATCATACTAATTAGTCTTTTGGTAGATATTATGGACAAATATTCTTTATGGGATACACTATCTACATTGTCAGTTCAGTTTAAAATGTTATACACAATGTAATTGTCCCCTGCTGGGACAGTGGTAAGTCTACAGATTTACAATGCTAAAATCAGGGGTTTGATTTCCCTCAGTGGACATGGCAGATAGCTTTGCTATAAGAAAACACTAATCTAATATTTTGTTAAATGCTGCACTTTACATTGTTTTGTTATACAAAAGTTTTATCTATTGTTGTTGCTTCTGTTGTCAAAGTTTTTAACCTATATCATTGGCTTTTGTTTTATAGGCTCAGCAGGAAGATCTCTCATTCAACAGAGAAGAAAATCTTCAGGATTTGAAGTGTCTAATCTAGTCTCTCGGAGATCAGAGAAAGAAGCTAATCTAAAGAGCAGTTTATCAAAAGGGCTCAGTTCTCCTGCCAATTCTTTTGATGGGAGGAAGAAGGCTGGGCCACAGGTTCATCCAGACCCACGTACTCCCATCCCTAGCAGAAAGGCTGTAGCTTTAACCAATACCAGGTAAACATTTGTCTCCGTAGAGTAACTAATGTTCTCTGAATTTATTTTATTAAAATGTAATGTTAATTTGTAATTCACATAATAGATGTTGGAGTACATTGTCACAACGTCATTGTTACAAACAACATCATGTTTGTAAAATAACACCAAACATTGAGTAACATTTCAAATTATCATTTAACTCTGTTTCAGGCTGTTTCAAATTGTAATATGCAAAGAATAAAGTCACTCTTACAATTTAAAGAAAAATCTAGTATCTAGCTAAATGCTAATATGTGTCAAATTTATGATATTTGCCAACAAGATTGATACACAGTTTTCTTTGTTAATACAAATATATTTTAATGTAAAAATAACAATACAGTTTATCATAATGGTTATTGCGAACAATATTGGGTCTTCTATCTTGTCTGAAACTGGATATTTTATAGAGGGTTCATGGTGAGAGAATTAATTTTGAGTTGATATTTATACAATTCTCTTAATGAGGAGCTAGTTAGCTCTGCATTTTTTTGAAATGTGTGTATATATCATTTGTTTACAGGTCATACTTAGTTTTTCCACCAATAAAGTTGTATAATGTTTTTGTACAAATATTAAAGTCTGATGTAAATCCACTAAGTTAAATGTTTTGTAATGAAATTCCTGAGTAATATGTGTTTATTTGCATATATAGTTTCTGATGTTTATAGTATAACCAACTGTTGCAAACCATTAATATATGTACTGTCTCTTGGTACACCATGTTGGTTACATTTACAGGTGTGATGAGAGTTTCTAGAAATTTCACTATGTACAAAAATACCTTCAGTACCTTAGTATGTACTTACACACATTGTTGATTCTTACACTCAAGAATCTTCTCAACTTTATGGAACAGGCAGAAGTCTAACAATACAGTTTCAACAATATTAAAATATATATATAATAGTAAGTTTATCACATCTTCAATGATTTGTATAGCAACAAAAGAATTATAGTTTTGTAACAAGTGTGGTTTGGAATGACCAAGTAATAATAAGTTAGTAAACGTAGTTCTGTGTATATTTTAAACAAAATGTTATTGTTGCTAAAATTGATGAACTTTATGTTGTTAAGGAGTCAGGCTGGAACAAGAATCCCAACTCCACATCTTGGTCTGGTGAAAACTGCAGCAGGTGACCGTTGTCCTTCTCCTTTGCCCTCACCCACTGGTCAGCCAATAACACTGGATCAGTTATTACCTTCTCTTACTGGTCATTCAACAAACCTAGACAAACAGTTACCTTCTCCTAATGCTCGGCCAACAAACCTGGACAAGCTGTTACCTCCTTCTCTGCCCGCACCCACCAGTCAGCCCGAAACAATGGAAAAGATGTTACTATCACCTCTTGAAGCCACTCATCAATCTGAAACATGGGACAAACTTTGCCCACTTTCTCAGCCTACCGAGTTTCTTCCACCACCAGTCCTCACAAAGAGTACATCATGTTACAGTGTAGTTGGGGGAACCAGCATCGCAAACCACAGAAGGAAGCCTTCCTCTGAAAGTGTAAATGGGAAAAATAATATTATGTGTCTTAGTAAAAGTCACTCATCTGACAACGTAACTACAAGAAGCAACTTAGATAAGAACTTTTCATCAAGACTCCCTGGAGCTGTGCCATCTAAACATCAGAGTAACAACAAAAACGTGTCTACTAAACATCCTCAGGGTGAAACCCCAGCTAGTTGTTTAGGTTTGTTTCTAACTTCGGTGAATTTATAATTATGAAAGTGAAATATGAAAATAACAAGACTAAAGACTCAGAAGTAATAACTTTCTGTATCGTTGAAATTTAGGCACAGGGTAAAAATATGCCTGGTTAATCAATTGTCAATCATTAGTGGCATAACTCTATTGACAAGTCTATAATATGTTAAGGCATAAATACTTAGAAATCAGAATAGGTTCAACTTAGATGTTTAAGAATATTAGATCTTGCAGCATATAAAGCACATTACATTCAATTATAACTACTGTTACGGAGAATAAAACATTATTGAAAACCACCAAGCAGATTAAGATAATTTTTGCATACATTTTATTAACTACAGAGCCATCCAAGAGACCAGTAACACCAAATCCTAACTTGGCAACATTACAGTCCAGTAGCAAAATTCCAACCCCCAAGTCCACTGTTAAGTAAGTATTATAATTTTCTCGTATGTTGTTCAGCTTACTGTATGAATAAATACGATTTATACTTTTCAAATAACTTAAAAAATTCTGTATTAAGTAAGTTGTTAATTTTTATTACAAAATAACCCATATGTAGTTTAACTTTTAAACTATGCTGTTTATGGATTTAGAGGAATGTTTAATTTTCTAAGGATTTTTACATTCATCAAGATACATTAGTCAGTGTACATTCATCAATGTACATTAGTCGGTGCACGTTTATTGGTGTGTTTTGAACTGATGCCTCTTTTCTTATTTTCTGCTTTTTTTTAATGCCAGAAATAAGTTTTAGACAATCTGATTAATAATTTTAGTTAATTTAAGCATTTTTTTCTTTTTTCATAAAATTTTGTATGGTCATGTTAAACATAAACCTCTTAGTCCTGTCAAGTTCGTATACACGTTTACACACATTAAGTATTTGTAACTTTACTGCAGTATGTGTATTTTAAAAATATGGTAAATTTTTAATGAACTTCACAAATTTTTCTATACACAAAAAATCATTACTGGTCTTGAGTATGAAGTAATTTTTATGTTATGATTAAAAAAAAAATTATCCTTCCAAAAATCTTGAATATAATTTACATAATCTCTAAAACCATTTCAAATGCTTTTTTTCTGTAAAACTTTGTTTTAATTATTCTCTCTACCCCAACTCTATACAGTGCTGGTCAATTAGACTGATCTCGTAACCACCAAAAAAAATTTAAAAAAAATCTAAATTAGTTTTTCTTTCTTTAATTTCAAACTGTAACATGAAACTTCGTTCATTTACCCTATGCAGCTTTAAACCTGTAACAGTATACATCTATTTCTACATAAATATAAGTATTTATTGCTCTTTTCATCATTCTTTAAACTATTAACTACTTCTATTCATGTCGTTTTAAGTTTTAAATCACTTGGGAACGTGGAACGTATGTTACGTGATGGAATTACACTACTTGCAAGTTATTCAAAGTACAGTCTACTTGCATATGTGCCTTATGAAGCACTTTTGTCATTATTATTTATTTTACCTAATCTGACGTTAACTATCTCGGAGATTCTCAATTTTGCATTTTTAAGAACTTGCCCTGGTTTTCTTTTTTGCTGTCAACTGTCAATGACACTTAACCCTACTTTTCTACTAATGGTAGCAATACAGTGAATAATTTTTATTTAATCAAATAAAGAACCAAAGAACATGGAATACTAACATGCAAAAAGCAGACAATTTCCCCCAACTATCACAATTTTTTCTGACTTTCTAAGTGTATGACAAAAACCTTTTACAAATTCATCCAAGCTAGTTATTATCTTTCCTATTGGAACAAAGCTTGTTATAACTGAGAAACTGATAATTGTGTTCATAAAACAATGTAATGTAATGCATCTTTTAACAGATGAAAACCTTGGCTTCCTGTTGATTGGGCCTGGTATGACTAAGTACTTATGGTACTTGACTTGCAAGCTGAGGGTTATGGGTTTAAATTCTCATCACACTAAATGTACTTGCCCTTTCAGCCATAGGGGCATTATAATATCACAGTCAATCCCACTCTTAGCTGTTGGAACAGTAGCCCAAGTGTTGGCAGTGGATGGTGATGACTAGCTACTTTCTCTGTATTCTTTCACTGCTAAATTAGGGACAAGTAGTGCAGATTGCCTTGTGTAGCTTTCTACAAAATTAGAAAAACAAAAATCCTATTGGTTATACATGATATAGTATCAAGCATAAGAGAGAACTGTTAACAAATCCTGAGAGAGGAGGTGGTAGGTGGGTGTGGCAAAAGGGGTGTGATTTTTGTATTTTATGGCCTGTAATGAAGTTAGGTTGAAGAATATAAATATTATGGGGTACCTAAGCAAGGATTTTATAGTAAGAATTTATGTTAAGTTTCATACTTATTAGAAGAGGTGGCAAATAAAATAGAAGAGACAATGTTTAGAGTTCTCACATTTCTCACAAGGGGTAGCGAATAAAATAGAGAAGAGACAATGCTTAGAGTTGTCACATTTTTCCACTAGAGGAAGTTCAGAATTTTTTAAAGTATTACTTCATAAAATTAGGAACTTGTATATTAATAAAATATGGATATTTAGCTCTTGTATACTCTATAAATTGGTACAACATAAAATGTAATTCTCAGACTTCAATAGCATTTTTGAATTTAAGTTGCTAAAACTACGAGTTAAATTTGGCTCAATTAAAATTTTTGTTAACTGTTTTATAATGTCCCTCAGTTTTACATTAACAAGTTAACTATTGTTATTCCTGTCTTGCCTTTGTGCTAACTATTGTAATGTATCATGTTTCTGATAATTACTGGTACATTTACCCATTCTTTATCTCACCTTACCTGTCTACTCTGTTTGCTATTGTTGTATAACTGTTTTATAATGTCCCTCAGTTTTACATTAACAAGTTAACTATTGTTATTCCTGTCTTGCCTTTGTGCTAACTATTGTAATGTATCATGTTTCTGATAATTACTGGTACATTTACCCATTATTTATCTCACCTTACCTGTCTACTCTGTTTGCTATTGTTGTATAACTGTTTTATAATGTCCCTCAGTTTTACATTAACAAGTTAACTATTGTTATTCCTGTCTTGCCTTTGTGCTAACTATTGTAATGTATCATGTTTCTGATAATTACTGTTACATTTACCCATTCTTTATCTCACCTTACCTGTCTACTCTGTTTGCTATTGTTGTATAACTGTTTTATAATGTCCCTCAGTTTTACATTAACAAGTTAACTATTGTTATTCCTGTCTTGCCTTTGTGCTAACTATTGTAATGTATCATGTTTCTGATAATTACTGTTACATTTACCCATTCTTTATCTCACCTTACCTGTCTACTCTGTTTGCTATTGTTGTATAACTGTTTTATAATGTCCCTCAGTTTTACATTAACAAGTTAACTATTGTTATTCCTGTCTTGCCTTTGTGCTAACTATTGTAATGTATCATGTTTCTGATAATTACTGTTACATTTACCCATTCTTTATCTCACCTTACCTGTCTACTCTGTTTGCTATTGTTGTATAACTGTTTTATAATGTCCCTCAGTTTTACATTAACAAGTTAACTATTGTTATTCCTGTCTTGCCTTTGTGCTAACTATTGTAATGTATCATGTTTCTGATAATTACTGTTACATTTACCCATTCTTTATCTCACCTTACCTGTCTACTCTGTTTGCTATTGTTGTATGTGTTTCTCCTTTATGATGTTTAGTGTAAGTTATTTTTCTTCTTTCTGCTACATGCGTAGTGTTTAATGTTTAAATCGATGTTTTTCAGACGCAAGTCCTTCACTGGGTACTCCTGATGACTCAAGTCTTCAGAAACATTGTGTACAAAGTAGAATGGCAGCTTTAATAATGGTGGTTGTTTGTGTAAATAGGTATAAAGTTAAGTTTTGTGTGTATTCATGCATAATGGTACTTCCATATTGGGAACAAATACAAAATGGGCAGATGGAGAGTACTGCAGAAGCTGTGGCACCTTTAGTATGTTAGTATTTGTTGTAAGGGTCTCTGTACAATCCAGTATTTCCATTTAACATAATATATTGATTTTCTCACATCCTTTGTGTCGCATTTTAAACGTATTTTCAAGTGATGTAAGGATATCGTGTACATCTTGTTGTTTTTGTTACAAATTCAAAATGTAAATATCATGATATTTCAGTACCTGAAGGTTTTATTATTAACCCGTTGACTACTCATTTGCCGTTTTATCGTACGGTCTACCTCTGGCAGTTGAATGCAAGCGTGCCGTATGCAGTATGGCTCGTAAAAATTATGCACATGTTTAGAGCAGCTGCATGTGACTGGTTAATTATATTCGTGAGTTCACTTTAATTTTATCTATCCCAGCTATTTATTTACTGTATAAATCTTGAAATGAGACTTTTAAATATTCAAGAAATATTGAATTACTTGTTATAAGATTTTTACACCTATTAAGTTACACTGTAGTAATCTGATTCTAGTATCCTAACACTAGCTGAATAAATCTGATTCTGTAGTAATATCAGCTTTATAAAAGTAGAACTTGAAATTGTCTCAGAATGAAAACAAAGTTTTCATTCATTGTTCATATTATAAATACTTGTGCATGTATATCTTAAAGTCTATTCCTGTATAGTATAAGTTATACTAGAATATTAGTAAAGGTTATTAATCAATGATAAACAATTAATGGGAGGGTATGATATGGAGAATCTGAGCGTCTGCTATGTATATATTGGGGTAAAGTGTTGTATAACTTTGTTTATAAGTGTAGTAGAAGTGTCCTTTTGTTACAAACATGAAATGAAAAGGCTTGAAACATTTTTTATGGATTTACAAGAACGACTGATAAGTTTGGTCTTTAGGTAGGTAGAATTCATGATGGTAAGTCTAGTTGAGGGGTTCTCTTGGTTACCAGTGTGCAGGTGTAGTTAAGAAGTTTATTGTTAATACATTCTAAAAGGTTGTAGTCTCAAAGTGTGAATTAGTGAATATTTTATAAAGATTTTGTTAACTGTTACTAAAGGTAAATGCGTAAATATATATTTGCTAGATTAAAATGTTTTTTTTTAACTATACCAAATTATTGTGTTAAGACATTGGGAAGAAGGCTTGAAATATTTTTGTATTATTTGAAACCATCAACATAATTTATAATTCTTGTTGAGAACTTGTTTATTAAAAAATATAATACTAAATGTTTATAAAACCATATAAAGATGGTAACCAAAATGGAAATGTCTTTAGTAAACCATGGAAAATATTACAAAGCTTAATGCAATGACAGCATACAGCAAGTATTTCAAACAAATTTATAATTATCTTAGTAAACAGTATGATAATATTGTCAACATATATTCAGTGTAGAAGAATAGTGGGTTAAAAAATCCAATTTTATATTGTCTGTAGAACTGTTAAGACTGGGATTTGTGTTTTAATATTGTTAAAAACAACTTCAAAACCTCTGTTTCATTCGTGACTGATGCTGATAAAACAATTTAAGGCATGACTTTCAATGTTTACCTATCATATTTTCATATTCACTCGAATTTTTGTTTTAATCTGATCATAAGACAAACCTGAATATAATGAAATAGTGTTTCAATAAACCTGTGTAAAGAGAGAGAGAGAGAGAGATTTGTAAACCTGTGTAAAGAGAGAGAGAGAGAGAGAGAGAGAGATTTGTAAACCTGTGTAAAGAGAGAGAGAGAGAGATTTGTAAACCTGTGTAAAGAGAGAGAGAGAGAGAGATTTGTAAACCTGTAAAGAGAGAGAGAGAGAGAGAGTAAAGAGAGAGAGATTATAAGAGAGATTTGTAAAGCAAGAGAGAGAGAGATTATAAACCTGTGTAAAGAGAGAGAGAGAGAGAGATTTATAAAACCTAATAAAAGAGAGAGAGATTATAGCTCTAATAAACCCGTAAAGAGAGAGAGATTATAAACCCTAATAAGAGAGAGAGAGAGAGATTATAAACCTAATAAGAGAGAGAGAGAGAGATTATAAACCTAAGAAAGAGAGAGAGAGAGATAGATAGAGAGAGATTTATAAATAATAGAGAGAGAGAGACCCGTGCTATAATAAGAGAGAGAGAGATTATAAACCCTAAAAATAAGAGAGAGAGAGATTATAAACCCGTAATAAAAGAGAGAGAGAGAGATTTAAACCCGTAATAAGAGAGAGAGATTATAAAGATAATGTAAGAGAGAGAGAGAGATTTATAACCCGTAATAAAAGAGAGAGAGAGAGATTATAAACCTGTAATAAGAGAGAGAGAGAGAGATTATAAAACCCGCAAATAGAGAGAGAGAGAGAGATTGCAAACCTGTAAAGAGAGAGAGAGAGATTATAAATTAATAAAAGAGAGAGAGAGAGATTAATAAATATAATAAAGAGAGAGAGAGATTATAAAAAACCCGTGCATAAAGAGAGAGAGAGAGATTATAAATACCTAAAAAGAGAGAGAGAGATTATAAACCTAACCCCAAAAAGAGAGAGAGATTATAAACCTTTGCAAGAAGAGAGAGATTATAATATATAATAGAGAGAGAGAAGAGAATTATAAATAATAAAGAGAGATTTTAAGAGAGAGAGAGATTATAAACCTAATTTAAAATAAGAGAGAGAGAGAGATTTATAAACCCCTAATAAGATAGAGAGAGAGAGATTATAAACCTGCAAAAGAGAGAGAGAGAGATTTGCAAAATAATGTAAAGAGAGAGAGAGAGAGAGATTATAAACTCCGTAAAGAGAGAGAGAGAGAGATTATAAACCATGAAAGAGTATAGAGAGAGAGAGAGAGATTATAAACCTGTGTAAGAGAGAAGAGAGATTTATAAACCTGCGCAAAAGAGAGATTATAAATAAATAAAATAGAGAGAGATTTAAAACCCGCAATAAAGAGAGAGATTGTAAACCAAGATAAAAAGAGAGATTATAAATGCATAAAGAGAGAGATTTTATAAACTAATGCAAAGAAGAGAGATTTGTAAAGAGAGAGAGAGAGAGAGATTATAAACTTATTAAAGAGAGAGAGAGAGATTAAAACCTGCGATAAGAGAGAGAGAGAGAGAGATTAATAAACCTGTTTAGAGAGAGAGAGATTATAAACCCTGTGTAAAGAGAGAGAGAGAGATTATTTATAAACCTCTTATAAAGAGAGAGAGAGATTATAAACCATGTAAAGAGAGAGAGAGAGATATAAAAACCATAAAGAGAGAGAGATTTAATAAACCATTATATAGAGAGAGAGAGAGAAAATTATAGCAAAGATAGAGAGAGAGAGAAACCAAGAGAGATATATATATATAGAGAGAAAAAAGATTATAGATATATATATGTATATATATTTGATAAGAGAGAGATAGAGATTATAAACCTGTACCCAGATATATAGAGAGAGAGATTTATAAACCCGCTAAAGATAGATATATATATATAAAACAAAATAAAGAGAGAGATTATTAAAACCTCTTTATATAGAGAGAGAGAGATTATATAAAACCATGCAAAAGAGAGAGAGAGAGAGAGATTATAAACCCCGAAAGAGAGAGAGAGAGAGATTAAACTAATAAATAGAGAGAGAGATATTGATAAATATAGATAGAGAGAGAGATTATATATCTAATATCGTAAAGAGAGAGAGAGATTTATAACTTGTCGCGCGCATAAAAGAGAGAGAGAGAGAGATTATAAACCCGCGTAAAGAGAGAGAGAGAAAGAGATTGTAAACCCAAGCAAAGAGAGAGAGAGAGAGAGATTTGTAAACCTAAGTAAAGAGAGAGATTTATAAACCCGCATTAAAGAGAGAGATTTGTAAACCTCAATAAAGAGAGAGAGAGAGATTTGCAAAACTCATGCATAAGTAGAGAGATTGTAAACCTGCAGTAAAGAGAGATTAATAAACCTCTGCAATAAAGAGAGATTTTATAAACCCGTAAAGAGAGAGATTTGTAAACCTGCGTAAAGAGAGAGATTGTAAAACCCCATGCAGAGAGAGAGAGATTATAAACCCTCTGATAAGAGAGAGAGAGATTTGTAAATATCAAAGAGAGAGAGAGAGATTATATAAACCTCAATTAAATGAGAGAGAGAGAGAGATTAATAAACTCTCATTAGAGAGAGAGAGAGAGAATATAAACCTAAATAGATAGAGAGAGAGAGAGTTATAAATACATAAAGAGAGAGAGAGAGGTTATAAACCCTCGAGAGAGAGAGAGAGATTTTATAAACCCATAAAGAGAGAGAGAGAGAGAGAGATTATAACCCTGAGATAAGAATATATTATATAGAGAGAGAGAGATTAGATTATAACCCTCGCAATAAGAGAGAATATATATATATTAGAGAGAAGAGATTGCAAACCATTAAAGAGAATTATATCTATGCATAAAGAGAGAGAAGATTATAAACCCGTCAAAGAGAGAGAGAGAGATAAAGATTAATAAATACCTAAGCAAGAGAGAGAGAAGAGAGATTATAAATGTTTAGAGAGAGAGATTATAAATAAAAGAGAGAGATTATCAAAAAGAGAGAGAGAGAGAGATTATAAACCCTATTTAGAGAGAGAGAGAGAGATTTATAAACCTAAATAAAGAGAGAGAGAGAGATTTTATAAACCCTCTTAAAAGAGAGAGAGATTTATAAACCCCGATAAAGAGAGGTTAATAAACCCGCTAAAAGAGAGAGATTATATAAACCAAATAAAGAGAAAGAGAGAGAGAGATTATAAAAACCAAAGAGAGAGATAAGAGAGAGAGAGATTGTAAACCTAACGATAAAAGAGAGAGAGATTGTAAACCCGCATAAAGAGAGAGAGAGATTGTAAATAAACCCGAGAGAGAGAGAGATTAATAAACCTCGCATAAGAGAGAGAGAGAGAGTTATAAACCATGCGAAGAGAGAGAGAGAGAGATTTGTAAACCTGCGTAAAGAGAGAGAGAGAGAGATTGTAAAAACCATTAAAGAGAGAGAGAGAGAGAGGTTATAAACCTGCAAAGAGAGAGAGAGAGAGATTTATAAACCATTAAAGAGAGAGAGAGATTTGTAAACCTCAAGTAAATAGAGAGAGAGAGTTATAAACCTCATAAGAGAGAGATTGTAAACCTCATTAAAGAGAGAGAGATAAATATGATAAAGAGAGAGATTTGTAAACCTAAATTAAAGAGAGAGATTGTAAACCTAAAGGAAAGAGAGATTGTAAACCTGCGTAAAGAGAGAGATTTGTAAACCTGCGTAAAGAGAGAGAGAGATTATAAACCCTCGCAAAGAGAGAGAGAGAGAATAAACCTAAAAGAGAGAGAGAGATTTGTAAACCATTAAAGAGAGAGAGATTGTAAACCTAATAGAAAGAGAGAGAGATTTGTAAACCATGCGCAAAGAGAGAGAGATTTATAAACCCGCGTAAAGAGAGAGTTAGAGTAGAGAGAGAGATTATAAACCCTGCGTAAAGAGAGAGAGATTGCAAAACCTGCAAAAGAGAGAGAGAGAGATAAAACTGCATAAAGAGAGAGAGAGAGATTATAAAACCTGTAAAGAGAGAGAGAGAGAGAACCTGCATAAAGAGAGAGATTTAATCAACCATGAAAAGAGAGAGAGAGAGAGATCTTGTAAACCTCGCATAAGAGAGAGAGATTAATCAACCTATGCATAAGAGAGAGAGAGAGAGATTGTAAACCTAAATAAGAGAGAGAGATTTGTAAACCTGCGTAAGAGAGAGATTGTAAACCCCGCGAAAAGAGAGAGATTTATAAACCAAGTAAAGAGAGAGATTGTAAACCTCATGCAAAGAGAGAGAGATTGTAAACCTCGCGTAAAGAGAGAGAGATTGTAAACCCGTAAATAAAGAGAGAGAGATTTGTAAACCAATAAAAGAGAGAGAGAGAGTTAATAAACCTGCGTAAAAGAGAGAGAGATTTGTAAACCCTGCAAAAGAGAGAGAGAGATTGTAAACCCATGCAATAAGAGAGAGAGTTATAAACCTGCGTAGAGAGAGAGATTTGTAAAACCTGCAAATAAGAGAGAGATTATAAACCTTGCAAAAAGAGAGAGAGAGAGATTGTAAACCTAAAGCAGAGAGAGAGAGATTAATAAACCATCGTAATAAGAGAGAGAGATTGTAAACCGCGCAAAGAGAGAGAGAGATTAATCAACCATGCAAAAGAGAGAGAGAGAGAGAGAGAGTCAACCTGCGCAAAGAGAGAGAGAGAGAGAGTTAATAAACCCGCGCAAAAGAGAGAGAGATTGTAAACCTCATTAAGAGAGAGAGAGATTGTAAACCATGCAAAGAGAGAGAGATTATAAACCATGCATAAGAGAGAGAGAGATTTAAACCTCCTTAAAAAGAGAGAGAGAGAGATTGTAAACCTCGAAGAGATAGAAAGAGAGAGAGAGATTTGTAAACCTCATGAGATAAAGAGAGAGAGAGAAACCATAAAGAGAGATTGTAAACCTCATTAAAGAGAGAGAGGTAAATAAACCCAAAAGAGAGAGAGAGATTTGTAAACCTCATGATAAAGAGAGAGAGATTGTAAACCCATGCAAAGAGAGAGAGAGATTAATAAACCATGCAAAGAGAGAGAGAGATTGTCAAACCATGCAAAGAGAGAGAGAGAGGTTAATCAACCTCATGATAAAGAGAGAGAGAGATTGTCAACCCGCATTAAAGAGAGAGAGATTTGTCAACCTCGCGCAAAAGAGAGAGAGATTTGTCAACCTCAGTAAGAGAGAGAGAGGTTAATCAACCTCGTTAAAGAGAGAGAGAGATTTGTAAACCTCATAAAAAGAGAGAGATTGTAAACCATTAAAGAGAAAGAGATTGTAAACCCGTAAAAGAGAGAGAGATTTGTAAAACCTCATAAAAAGAGAGAGAGATTTTAAACCTGCATTAATATAAGAGAGATTTGTAAACCAAGCGCAAAGAGAGAGAGAGATTGTAAACCTCGTAAAGAGAGAGAGAGATTAGACATAAACCCGCAAAATATAGAGAGATTGTAAAAAGAGTTAAAGAGATTGTAAACCTGCGTAAAAGAGAGAGAGATTGTAAACCTCATTAAAAGAGAGAGAGAGATTTAATAAACCCTATAAAGAGAGAGAGAGAGATTTGTAAACCTCGTAAAGAGAGAGAGAGAGTTGTAAACCCGCATTAGAAGAGAGAGAGATTTGTAAACCCTGCGTAAAGAGAGAGAGATTGTATCAAGAGAGAGAGTAAAGAGAGAGAGAGTTGTCAACCTCGTATAAGAGAGAGAGAGATTTGTCAACTCAATGCAAAGAGAGAGAGAGAGATTTGTCAACCCTAGCATTAAGAGAGAGAGAGATTTATCAACCTCGTAAAAGAGAGAGATTTGTCAACCAAGTGAAAGAGAGAGAGATTGTCAACCTCGCAAAGAGAGAGAGATTTGTCAACCTGCGTAAAGAGAGAGAGAGATTTGTCAACCTGCGTAAAGAGAGAGAGAGATTTGTCAACCTGCGTAAAGAGAGAGAGAGATTTGTCAACCTGCGTAAAGAGAGAGAGAGATTTGTAAACCTGTGTAGAGAAATAATCTTTTTTCAGTTTTTTTGTATGGAAAATTAAGTTATTTTGGTAAGCTTGTGTAATTAAGACATGTTTTGATAAGAAGAAAGAAATGTCCTGTATAAATGTTTAGTTGTATGATATGAAATAACATCAGTGTAATTCATATTCAGTTAATACACTCAGACTAATTCCTTACTTATAAACCTTACTTGTAAACAGTTTCTAGAAGTACAAGTATTGGGGTAAACTTAAAGAAAGTAGAAATTTGATTGTCTTCCACAAGTAACCTGGTGGTTGTTTTAGTAAAAAATAATACAGCTGTAAAAATGAACTAAATTTGAAACTTTGTGTTATTTAATGTTTGACATAAAGACTCGTGTACTGGGTTTTGCCCTTTCAGGTTCCCCACTTGGTTAGACACAATAAGATTTGTTTTTCCTTCTAACTTGTGATGTTGACTGACTGAAGTGTACACAAATCTTCTTTTTCCGTGTACATTTCTTTTTGTGTGTTTGTAATGATGCAAATGTTAATTCAATATGTGATGTTGTATTAGGTTCTGTAAAGTGAAAAACAAGAAAAGGCTAATATATCTCCTCAGAATGAAATTCCATTCCTCTGTTCTCTATTTGTTAATATAGTCATAAGTATGGACATTTTACAACACACACATAATACACAATTGGAGACCAAAGATTACAAAGTACATTGCTTCTTGACTTGGATACCGTGTTAAATGTTACTGTCAGTTATTGACTGGTTATATGTGGTCCTACATTAATCTGTCACTGGTTAAGCAAGATGTGGGGGCTGTGAACTAGTTGCCCTTACTCTGGTCTATTACTTTAAAATTAGGGACAACTGGTACAGAATATCCAAATCAAACAAACAAAAATCAAAGTGACCATCATTAAGTCCTTTTTAATTATTTCTTATACTGAAAGTAAGTAACTTTAATTCTATAAAAATACAATATTTAGTTCAAGGAAGTTTCTGATAAATATAAGTTTAGAAAAAAGTTATTTTCCATTCAACTGAAAAGAAAAAAAAAAAAATCAGAAGTGCAGTACTAAGATGACACGTAACTAAAATTACTCAATATGTGACTTAGATAGTGACTTACTCATCATCAGATATTCCCATAAGGATAAAAATGTGTAATCCTTTGTATGTGAAAAAGTGAAACGTTTAAATTATGATCTGTTTGTGAAACCATTCTAATCAAAATATACCTCACAATAACTCCTGGTGTGGTTTCATCATGATTTATGGAAATGTATGAATCCTACAGTTAAATGTGCAAAGTCAATTAATGTTAGTATGTAATCTAACATACCAGCCTAACATTTTTTTATTCAGTGTTCAGAGTGGAAAGTCTCATAAGTGTAGAGAATTGAAACATCTTTTTAATTTGATGAGTGAAGTACTAGAACTGAATGCCTGTAAATGTTAACTAATGGAAGTTTCAGTTTTTGGTTGTACGTAGAAATTATGCCATTTCTTTCTTTTGATGTACAACTAATGTTGTACTACAAGACTTTCCTTTGACTACACGTAGTTTGAACTATGTTAGCAGCTTTATTTTACTGTTTATTACTCAGTGTTTACATTTTTATTACTTGTGGTGCATCCTTACAATGAGACTATTTGATGTTTTTTTTTGTACTTATGGCATGTGCTCAACAGATGGTAAAGTCTAACGTGGTGCTATTAAACTGAAGTGTTATTTGATAATTTGTTTTGTAAATATGTACTTGTTCAAAGTCTGTTTAGTGAATTAATATATAATTTTATGATTAAATTTCTTAGATTTTTCTACTAGTGAACTTGAGGTCTGTATGTAAGATTCAGAAAACAATAAAATATTTTACCATTTGTATTGATTTTATTTAAAGTAAACTGACCCTACCTGTTTGTTATTAGCTTTTGTTTTTTGTGGTAATTTGAAATACACTGTATCACAAGAAAACAAGATATTATTGCATTACACTTAAAACCAGTATAATATTATTTTTTTTGTATTATTTTTCATTTTTCTTTTTCCGTTAAATATAAATATATTTAAAAATAAATGTAATTATATATAATAAAAAGAAAGTAAAAAAAAATAAATAAATAATGGGGCGAACTCTAGACAATACATGGATATTGCCCTGAAAAGGCCGGAGTACTGAGGGTTACTCTGGCCCAAAGTCCAAAACAACAACATAGTAGTAGCCGACATGAAAGTTATGGATGGAGAAGAGGTATTGTGCACCTGACCCTCCTGGGTATCTATAATTCAAATATCCATAAAGACGACGCGAAGCGAAAACAAGACTGCACCTGATAATTATATTTCAATATCTATACACATACACGACAATAGAACTTCATAACTTAAATCTTACATTAGCTTTTACCAGACACTTTTTTATGCCAAATAGAGCTCATATTAATAATTCGTATTTTTTGTAACTGTCTGTTGCTTTCCTCTCTCGAATGCCAAATCTCTCAGTGAGTCATTGGTAACTTTCCATACTTTTAACCCTGAAATTGTATGCCTTGCACTGAAAAGTCATTTGATGTTGATAAAGAGAAAATGACGCCATCTCTTGTTTTACACTGTAGTTTGAACAAAATTTCGCTAGTGTTATTAAAATAGTCGCAAAGTTGTATAGCACTTTTTTTTTTTTTTGTTTCGAATGGTTAATGTGGGTGGTTATGTTTGACAATTTAGGAACTACAATCAGAGCTTCCTATGTGATTGTAAATTAACGCAATTAACATTTGGTCCCTTTCGTCAAATAGATTATTTTAGAATAAAAGAAATTGATGTGTAAAAGAAAAAAAAAAACATCGGATGACAGGCAAACTCTTGTAATTTGGGTTGTATTCCATAAAATAACGACTTTTTACGAACGAGAAATTACTAGTAACTTGTTACCTCAAGTGACATCGTCATACTAGATGAGAATAATAATTAAATAAATGATTTCTTGATAGGATGTCATTCTGTACAAACCAAAATGTTTGTAATTTTAAATGTTCCAGTTTAAAAAGTTGATCATTTATTTAGGATACATCATATTAATAATATTTTGGACAATTGCAAGTTGCACTTTGTCATATCGTATCATAATATTACTTACATTTAAGATGCCTGGTATTAGATAATAAAGCTCTAGCCACTGACGATATATAAGTTATATACGAGTTTAATAATTACTGTTCACTCCCTCGCTAGTACAGCGGTATGTCTACGGATTTGCAAATCTAAAGTCAGGGGTTTGATTCCTTGCGGTAGGCTCAGCAGATAGCCCGATGTAGCTTTGCTACAAGAAAACACACACACTTACTGTTTAGTCTAACATGTGATTTATTAATGAAGTAAATCTTCCCGTAGCGCAGTGAAAAACAATATACAGAATAAAAGTATCAAATATTTTAAAAATTAATTTATATTCAATTGGACAGTAGACATAATCAAAAGAACATTATAATAATGGTTGTTATTCAGCAGTTTGTGACATGCTGAATAAAACTGCTATGGCATAAAATATGCACAGAATACCGAATTAATTTTTCACATATTAAAAAAATTCCTTTCGCTGAAGAAGTATTTAATTTAAATGATACTTTAAGAATTAATATGATGATAGAGTGAAAGTAAAACAAAGTTTTAACGCAGAAAAAAAACGTAAATATTTTAGTTACAACGTTTTGAACACTTTTATAAAATTTGATGATTATATTAGTTAGTATTTAATTTGCTTCAAACTCTTAGTTTATTGTTATCATCCCTTTTTGTTTTGTTTCTGTTGTTCAAATGTGCAATAATTAATTAATTTTAACAATCAAAATGTTTACACATATTCAGACACTTTGATAACTTATTATTTAGTGACGACGAATGTTAATTTTATACTTAATAGCATGTAACTTACCAAAGGAAACTTAAACTTTACAATTCACGTCAGTGATGACGAGAAACCCACTTGTTGAGAAAATTTATATGCAAAAACGGCTCGTTTGGGCTGAGAAAACACTTTTACATAGAAGAAATTGATGTGTAAAAGAAAAAAAAAAACATCGGATGACAGGCAAACTCTTGTAATTTGGGTTGTATTCCATAAAATAACGACTTTTTACGAACGAGAAATTACTAGTAACTTGTTACCTCAAGTGACATCGTCATACTAGATGAGAATAATAATTAAATAAATGATTTCTTGATAGGATGTCATTCTGTACAAACCAAAATGTTTGTAATTTTAAATGTTCCAGTTTAAAAAGTTGATCATTTATTTAGGATACATCATATTAATAATATTTTGGACAATTGCAAGTTGCACTTTGTCATATCGTATCATAATATTACTTACATTTAAGATACCTGGTATTAGATAATATTTCTATGTAAAAGTGTTTTCTCAGCCCAAACGAGCCGTTTTTGCATATAAATTTTACAATTCACGCTTCTTTTTTTTATCTCAGGGTTGAGCGCAGTGGCGTTTTAAGTAGGGGTTAGAGGGGCTCAGCCCTACGGATTTATGCTATTAATGGGGCCCATTGATAATTTTATTCCATGTAAAATTATATAAGAGGTAGAGTCTCCATAAATTATTGGTGCCTGT
>NC_134833.1:151163989-151308228 GCF_004210375.1 Tachypleus tridentatus | reverse complement strand
AAAACAAACAAACTAAGTTGCTAATTTAAATTACCGGCCTATAAAACTCAGTCACTGTCTGTGTATCTTACTTCATTAAACGCCTTCCGATTAATTGTTATTTCTTTGTTTCTGCTCTGGCAATTGTTGTAGTATATTGTTATATTGTTTAACTTTTTCACTGAGTATATGTATTTATAATTAAATACTTCAAGCTTAGTTATGAAACTTGTTTTTAAATAAACGGTAAAATATTAAAGATTGCACAACACCAGACATTATTGATGTTTTACCTACCCTCTGGTATTGAATTAAACTGTTAATCTAATAAATCAACACCTTGGGTGTGAAAAGAGGAATGCATTAATTATGAGATTGAAAGAAATAGAGCTCCAATATTAGCTATGGATATGCTAGCTAATCTTTAGTTGGTAAGACGTTTATAGTAAATATTTATTCATTGGTTGCTAGGCTGCGGTTTTACTGAATTAATGGCATGATAGTGGGTAAAACAAAAATATCAATCAATATACTAAACAACCTCAATAAGAAAAGTTACACTCGAAAATTATTAACATTAGCAAAGAGATCGCAAATTCTATTATACAAAATAGGTTTTGTGTACTAATCACTGAAGTAAATAGCACGTAACGTTAAATGCTATTAATAATCAGGAAAAATTTCTTTAAAATTTAACTAATTTGAGTTTAAAGGTGAGAAATGAACAATACTTTTCTACCTGTATGTTTCTTTTAAAAAAGTCATTTGGAAACTGCTAATCAAAGCGTTTTGATCTGAATACAAATGTATCTGCACGTGCTTTACCCATATAGTTTAGTTTTCAATAATCAACCCACCTTTAATCCGAATTACAAAACTAAAAACAACTCCACCTTTACTTATGGTAAATATTTTAAAACCCGACAGATCACGTGAGTTTGAACGTAGGGATGCGCAAAATGATTGCTCAAAACCAAGCCGTTTTGTTCAATAACCTTTTACGTGTAATTTAGACCACACTTTTCGTCTAAGTGCAAACTGTAAGGATGCAACAATGTACGAAATCTAAATAAAATCCTTTAAATCATGTTTCTCCGTATTTTTAATGCGAATACACAAACTGTATATTATATATCTGTTCTATTCATTAATGAATTGCATTCAAAATTTGTTTGTAGTTAATGTGCAGCAGAACAAAATCACTAAAAATATATGATAGTTTCAAAGATTTAAATCCAGTAAGTAAAAGTCTTGTTTTTCATGATTGTATAACTGAAACGAAAGGTTGTTTTAAATTTCGCAACAAAACTGCACGAGGATTATTATCTGCGCCAGCCGTTTTAATTTATCAGTGTAAGAATGGGGGGAGGCCTTCTAGGTCATCACCACCCACCGCCATACTCTTGGGCTACTTTTTTAACAACAAGAAAGTGGGATTGACTGTCACATTATAACGCCCCAACGGCTGAAAAAAGCGAGCATGTTTGTTACGCGACCGGGAGTTCGAACCCACGACCTTCGGATTACGAGAGTCAGACGTCCAAATACACTTGGCTCCTGAAGTGACGAAAAGTAAAATCGTTTGCACGTTTCTGGAAGGAGAAAACAAAACATAAATTTATACCACAACTTGTTATTTACCACATTACATTACCAACACACATTTACCAATACACTTGTTATTTAACACATTACTCATTACCACACTTGTTAGTTACCACATTACTCATTACCACACTTGTTATTTACCACATTGCCACTCATTACCACACTTGTTATTTACCACATTACTCATTACCACACTTGTTATTTACCACTTTACTCATTACCACACTTGTTATTTACCACATTACTCACTATTACCACACTTTTATTATTTACCACATTACTCAATACCACACTTGTTATTTACCACATTACTCATTATTTTTCGATTGACATCAGAAACGTTTGTAATTAGTTCATATTTTTCAAACTTCGGGTCGTTATACAAGTTGATGGATCCAAGAATGGTTAACATAGAAGATGAACAAATATCGATACATCGAGCTGTCTGTTAAGTACACTGAGGGGAATCGAACCCCTCATTTTAGCGTTGTAAATTCCAATACTTAGTTCTGTATCAGCGGGTGACGTTATAAGTAGGAAACTTATTTATGTTTTAACTTCTCTTAGATCAAGACCTTAATATTTTTTACTCCATAACCCAAAAAAGTGATATTAAAATAAACTGGAGTTGTGTAAGAGTTGTTAAAAGCAGTGTTTAGAATGGATCATGTATCACATCTGTCATCAACTACATACAATGTAGTTTGACACATTGTTCATTAATTTGAAGATAATTAAAATAAACAAAAAGTAAACCAGATGTTTATTATTCTTTGATACGTTAACAACGTGGGTTAATAATAATAATTAATCATACTGAAGACTGTAGTATTTTGTTATAATTTGGAAAAGTATTTTAAACATTACTTGGAATTATTAACAACTGATGTAGATAATACTAATACAGAAACTTTATGACGTATGACAAGTACAGAAAATTATATCGAATAATAGCTTAGCTTTTTAAATCACGTTTTCTATAATAATGTTTAATTTGAATATTAAATTATCCTGCCAACTAGGATAATGTTCAGCGAAGCTCTACAGGGTCTTTATTTGTAATTGAAGGGAAACGTAATAATGAATGTTTGTTCATGATGAAACGTTCAAAACTCTAAGAATTATTTTATTATTGAGTTATTTATGTTCAAATGATAATTTATATAAGGAATCATGTTGGTTCTATACGTTCACCTAAAAATGATTTTGAATTAACGAGTTATAGCTGTTATGATACTGGTGACACTTCGTCAAAAATGTCAAATACACAAGGGATAACAGTGAGTTTATTTTATCGCTAACACTTGGTAAAATGAAATCGATATTGAATTACAGAATTTTCTAAGAGAAATCAAAATTACTTATGTTCTATACGATTGTTATTAATTAGTGATAATTATAATGCTGTAATTAGAAGTGTTAGAAATGTAACTAAACAATAAGAAGGTTTTAATGCAGCCAACAAATGTATGCAAAAGAAAATGTTGAGAAAACATTGGAAGAATGTAATAAAACATTTAAAATGTATATTGTAGTGTGAATGTTTTAATACACTTCAGTGTAATAGTGTGTGTGTAAAATATAACATTTGAAAACTAATTTATAAAAAAAAACAATGCAAAACTTAGAGAACTATGTCTTAATACATTTGAGATATTCTTTTACCAACGAATACTGAGATTCGCCGTTATGTTATAACGCTTCCATGGAAGAAAGGGTTAAGCATTTTTCGTATTACAGGGATTCGAACCAATTTAGGATTACCAATCCAACGCCTTAACCCACCTAACCATGCCGGGCCTCCAATTTCAGAAGCTGATGCAATCAACATGAACTATATCGTAGAAATATATAAGTATTGTCCGTATCTGAGATTTAGATAAAACTTTAAACAGTTTTAAAGTCACCTATAAATGATGATAATAATACAAACAATACTAACAATGAAAAAACGGAATAAATAAAAAATATTATATTACAGGAATGGATAACATATTGCTACTGAATCCACTACATATATCTGACCTAACACATAACATGAACATAATGATATAAAAATAAATACATCTTTGTGGAGATCGGGTTACAACATCCTTATTTTGATAATAATAGTGTTAAAAATACATATTGTTGAGAATATAATTATATTAAACTAACAACAGACTTGCATGTAATTAAATATGAATGTTCGTTACTAATTTAGACAATGATTTCCCTGTCGTCCATGTAGATAAACACTGTCCTTAATAATATTGTTTGTATTTGTTAAAACATGTAATTAAAATACTTATATGTGACCCTAGGTGTTGAGATGTGTTATACAGTCGTACAGTACTGTCCGTGTTTCTCAGTAAACACGTTTTGATAAAATGCAGAACTTATTAATTGAAGAAATAGTGTTTTAGTCGTCATAAAGACATTATTGTGTCGTATTATATCGGCACATAGTTTATAGTAATCACGTGAATGTTTGTTTGTGTTTCGTATTCTGTTGATGTTTATTTAAAGAAATGTTAGAAACGTCTCTTGAGTTTCGTATTTTACAACTTTTCTCATAAATTACTCACCCCAGTGGCTCAGCGGTATGTCTGTGGACTTACAACGCTAAAATCCGGGTCCCGATACCCGTGGTGGGCAAAGCACATATAGTTTATTGTGTACCTTTGTGCTTAATTCAAAATAACAACAACTTCTCATAAATTATTTGTTAAGTTTCAACTCACAATTTTAAAATCTTCATGTCGAGGTATATGGCATAGAAATGTTTCATATCGCAGAATTACCTTGAAAGACAACTGTTTTATAATACTTTAACTACAAGCATAATATGTTGATAGGTTTATAATTTTCAAATATAACTACAGTGTATGAAAGAGTTAGCTTTAACTATTACACTTAACATCAATTTACGACTGACAGTGATTTTGTCATACCTCCACAGGCCGAGCTAAGGACTGCAAGTCGCCACCTGTTTCAGGACCTTGTACAGCTAATATTCCCAGTTATTATTACGACCCAGAAAGCCACAAGTGTAAGAAATTTATTTTTGAGGCTGTGACGGGAATGAAAACCGATATAGAAGTGAAGCTGACTGTTTGGCTGCTTGTTTAGGTAGTGTGAAGATATGTATTACATTTACAAACAGTACTTACAAGAAATATCAAAATGTATCTACTTTAATAACGTTAAATATACACCGCACGTATTATTTATATATCTATAATAGTTACTCGAGAACCAAACTTTAGAAATGTTTTTAATAAAGTAGGTATCTCTTATATATATGTGTTGTTGTTTTTTTCAGGAACGTGAACTACTTGAATATTTTGGGAAAAGCTGACGTTCGTTGACGAGACGGATTTGATTTTTATTACATTTGATTCTCAGATACAATTAAACATGTTTGTCTTGAGCACATTAATATTAATAACAGAACATGATGTCTTATGCGTTTTTTTTAAATTGTTATTGTAATACATGAAAATAAAATAATTATTTGTATAGTGGAATGGAACCTTATTAATTTATCTTTTTTATTATAATCTCAACAAGAAACGTGCATTTGAAAAATCTTCCTAACACAGCATCACTATCCAATAACCAACGGTTACTCACAACACTTCAGAATTCTTTAGTCGTGACAACACCATCAATTCTCCCATTAAATTAACACCAATCTAAGTGTAAAATTAAATAAATGTAGTTGACAAATTATTAATAAGTCAGATAAATTTCACAATAGCTGTAGACCTACTAGATGTCTAATAATAAACCAAAGCATGTTTGTATAACATTCTCACAAACCTACAGAAGATAATTCCTCTTGTGTACCGTACTGAAGCTAAATAATCTTCAGTAGTTATCGGAAAAGCCACTAGAGGGCAATAAATGTACTATTTGATTTTTTGGTTTGTTTTGAATTTCGCGTAAAGCTATACGACGGTTATCTGCGCTAGACGTTCCTAATTTAGCAGTGTAGTACCAGAGGGAAGGAAGCTAGTAAAAAAAAACATTCAAGGAGAAAACAAAACTTAGTGTCACTATCACCTTCTAATCCCACGTGGTCATCCTCAAAAATATAACTGAACCCGAAACTGGTTACCTTGGAGGGTGAGAAAAGAGGCAGTTTTTATTATTATATTTTTTTATATTAGAATCCTCGTAAAAGGGGTATCATAATCATGAATATTAGAAAGGAGATATGTACGAAGATCAAATAAATGTTTAATTCACCTAACTACGCTTGACCCTAGCTGAAGGAAAAACAAGTCTTAAAACATTATGCAGGTATACACAGTATAATGGTTTAGAAATTACGGTATCAACTCCGTATATTGAGGAGGCTTTTCAATAACCAGTTGACGACTTATAGTATTATACGAAAGGCCTCTTCAGCAGTGATTTGTTAGACACTAAAGATAGGTGCGAAATTTTACTCATCTGACTTTGAACTGTAAACGGACATATTAAGTGAACAGAGAGAAACATCTCCAGATAATATAATTACCACAAATCTTTAGACTATTGTAGTTTAAATTACAAATGTAATAATATCACATTTAGCATCACTTCATCTCAATGTCGTTTGTTATGGTTTTAAGTAACTATGTATCTGTAGAGAAAAGAGACGAACTGTTTATATATTTGTTTTTAATTCTTCTGTTTTTTATTAACGTAAATCATAACTTACAACATGGTCAATACTCTCTGACATAGTTTTGATTTAAACATTTTAAACAATTTTATGAAGTCAGAAGTCAAACAATCGAAAATATTTATCATGGACTCGAGTACAATCATATTTAATCCAATCAGGATAAAACATTTTCATTCTCTCAACACCTGACGTATAAAAAACTTAGATTTGTTCATTTTGAGTACTTTTAAGAGGATCAGAACTCGAAATCATAATATGAAGGGGGTTAGTCAGTTACTCGGTCATATTAGGACCAATATTCATGGAATTATGTGCAACGATACTTTTGTACAGATTCCAAACAGTGAAAGAGACAATTCTTGTTTTAGGTTTAGCTTTTGAGCTAAGAAAGCATAATCAAGAAGGTATTTGTGTGTATGTTAACCGACTTACATGAGATTTGGTACCAAGATAATTTGTTACAGGTCGAAATCAGTGATATAGACAGTTTTCGATTTTAATGTTTTTCACTATTGTTAAGGTATCAAAATTAACCATGTTGTGACTGCATGGCGGAGGCATTTTATATTCGTCCTAGAATGCTGGTCTTTGTAATTTCTAATATTTGAGCTTCGAGAAGTCCCAGGTTTCTGATCAAACATGTGGTGAAAGTCGGATTTTTTTTCTCTTATGCTGTTGTTGTTTTTTCAAAAGTTTAACTCAATACGGTTTAAAATTCCAACGAGATTCTTGTACAGATTGAAACGAAGTTACAAAGGCTTAGCCAGAAATATAGTCCTGATTTTGTTTGTTCTTCCAGTATTTACATATCTCGAAAAGCTTGCTTTATCGTTTTATAATTCGTTTCTACTACATTGCGTTATGATTGTAATAAGAAATATGTTTTCGTAGAATAAGATGAAGTTGACTTAGTTATTCTTGTACTCGTCCTATCAAGTTTGGTTTAGATGGCTGTTCTAGATTTTATTTGCATTAGGCCTTGTAGGCGAAACTACCTGATAAAAAAAATAAAATAATGGTGAATAATTATAAAACAATGTATAAACGAATATAATCAAGTTAACTTTATTAGAGATGTTAAGAGAAACACACAGTGGCGTATCGGTATATCTGCGGGTTTCGAAAACCGTAGTGGACAGATCACAGACAGCCAGGTTCGAATCCACGTCCCACCAAATATGGTCGCCCTTTTAGCGGTGGAGGCATTATAATGTGACGGTGAATCCAACTATTTGTTAGTTATAGAGTAGCCCGAGAGCTGGCGATGGATGGTGATGACTAAGGGCCTTCCCTCTAGTCTTACACTGCTAAATTAGGGACGGCTATGCGCAAAATTCAAAAAACAAACAAACAAATTATATCAGAATACATGAGATATGTAGAATTGTTAAAATAGAAATTTCTTTGTTATCTTTTCGTGGTCTGTACTTCACCTTATTTTTACCAAATAATGTAAAAGGACTTACCGAACAAACTAACAATATTTCAACACAAAGTATTTTGTATTTGTTGTTGTTTTGTTTTTAGCGCAGTGTTATATAGTGGAGATAGGAGACCTGTCCAAAGGTGAAATCGGGTCACGAACATTTTTGGCATTGTAAGTCGTTGAATTTATCGCTGACCTACCAAGTTTTCTTGGCCTGGCATGGCCAGGCGTATTAAGGTGTGCGACTCGTAATCTGAGGGTCGCGGGTTTGTATCCCCGTCGCGCCAAACATGCTCGTTCTTTCAGCCATGGGGCGTTATATTGTGACGGTCAACCCACTATTCGTTGGTAAAAGAGTAGCCCAAGAGTTGGCGGTGGGTGGTGATGACTAGCTGCTTTCCCTCTAGTCTTAACTGCTAAATTAGGGACGGCTAGCACAGATAGCCCTCGAGTAGCTTTGTGCGAAATTCCAAAACAAGCTTCGTGTTTTATTCTAAACAAACAAATAATATCCTTAAGTTACAGTTAGCCATGTTCTTATATTAAATAAATAAATGCTGTTTAGAAGAGCTGGAACTTTGCTATCCAGTTTTCAAGTAGTTTTATGATCATTGATAAAACACAGAGTTTTGTTGGTAAACAGGTTTACAGCCATGAACTTGTTATCACTACAGTTATTTCTGTCACTAAAAGGAAAGGAAAACAACAGCCTAGAGGTTTCTCGCACAGACCACTAGGATACAGTAAAACACTGAGATAAACGAAATTTCCCTTAAGTTATAACAACGACCGAATACATGAAACTACCGTCATTATTAGACGATACACTCTTGCAGGTATCGGAGCTCGTATTGTGAGCTTGAAGGTTGTGAACATATCGTTCGAAACACGATATCATTTACCAGTTAAGATATCTAAGAATTTATATTTATTTAATTATTTCTAACAGACTTTATATTTTCGATAAGTAACTAGTGGTTAAATATTTTCACCTGATGAAATGAGAATCATCTCGGATCTTAAAAAGTAGGCTTAACTTAGTTTCTTCAATAACATTTAGAATCTCACGTATTTCAAATATACTTTATCGCATTGAACAGAACATGTAAAACAAACTTGTTTATAATCGCAGCTTACGATGATAAAAAGATGGTGATTGTAAATATAAAATTTAATTCACAAAGGTATGAAATACCTATAACTAAAAAAACACAAGTTATTTGTTGGCCTTTTGTTTTTTTTTTCAAAATTTGATTAAAATTACACAAGAAATAGCTACATATATCCTCTAGTGCTTATTGTATACCAAGTGCGCATGTTTGTGATACATGTTAAAAATATCTTTTCCATGAATGACAAACTTAAGTTTTGTTGAAGTTCTGAAATCCTTTTGCAGGTAAAATCACTATTTTACACTTCTTCCTGTTACATGACGAGATACATTACACTATGAAACAAAATTATTACTTTTTGTTGTTCCTGGGCAGAAAGTGTTATTTCCCAATTGCTTATGCCTAAAATAAATAGAAAAAAAACCTATTTTTCTGTTCAAAGTTTGCCTTTGTAACCTTGGTAATGAAATTTTCAAATTTACCCATTTTCCAGAACATTTCAAGTAGATTCAGTGCTGAGGAGCTGATAGAGAATTTTTCGAACTTTTTAGAATTTTCTAGAACTTTCTATAGTAATATACATACAGGGTTCACCACTTTAGTTTAGTTCTAGCTGCCTAAGTGAACACATAGACCTATCTGATTTGATCAGAGATAGCATCAAGAAGCTTCCAGCATTCTCCAGACATATTCTGCTATGTATGTGGCCAATATATCAAGACAAGAGCGTAAAAGTACTCTGTGACAGCATCTGCTAAAATGTGTGAAGCCTACAAGGCATATTTCAGCATGCTTATCGGGGATCAATACAAACCCTGGGGACTTCATTTTACCCGCGGGCACTGCAAAACAAAACAAAAAAACATGTAGAAGGTAAGACGGACAAGTTTTGATTACTTGAATAGTAATATTTTATATTATACAAATTTTACGCCTGGCATGGCCCAGCGCGTTAGGCGTGCGACTCCTAATCCAAGGGTCGCGGGTTCGCGCCCGCGTTGCGCCAAACATGCTCGCCCTCCTAGCCGTGGGGGCGTTATAAAGTGACGGTCAAACCCACGATTCGTTGGTAAAAGAGTAGCCCAAGAGTTGTCAATGGGTGGTGATGACTATCTGCCTTCCCTCTAGTCTTACAGTGCTAAATAAGGGACGGCTCGGTTCATTGGGCTAACAACCTACTCACTCAAATAGTTGTTGAAGAATCCGCAAGCGATTGCGGTTCTGTGTTTCTAAATGGAATCTAATGGTGATAGCTAAGCTAATACAAATTTTAGACCTTTTAAAATTTAAATATATTTTAATTTATTTTTAATTTCCAATAGTATAAAAAAATATCACATATAAAATAACTTGCATGAACCTCTTATACATTAGTTGTGGATGAAATACATTTATTCTTCATAATAACAATTTTGTTTTGCTCTTTTGCAGGATGGTACAGAGGGGAAAAGAGAGCCATAAAGTTCGCTATTTCAAGAATTTGATGTGAACTCACTGACCACTCACGCAATTGCTACTTCTGCATGGGGGACCCTTTCAAACGTCGGGCTGGCAAGAATGAGTCTGTTATCATGTATCCAGACCTTCCATCATCCATCACCCCAGTGCCACACTGCTCTGAGCTCCCCTGTATCCACTCTGCCAGAGAGAAAACAGCCATCCTCAGAAGAGAGCAGCGAATCAGAAGAGGAGGTAGACGTTGAAGATCCACATTACAATTTCAGAGATGCAGCTGGTGAGAGAAACCCACACTACCCCAACCAAAGAGGCCTCAATGACTTGATCAGAGATCTTGGTTTAACAAAGTCGAATACTGATATTATATTTGAAAATGTTTTACAAATCTGGAAAACTACTCATTTATAAACATTTTGTTCATTTTTGTATAACTTTAGTACAAGTACACCTTGATTCATATGTTGTTTCATTCAGATCTTATGTAAATGAAAATGTGCAAATTTATCCAGTTTTACATAGAAAATAGGTTAATTTCTAAATTTCGTTATCCAGGTCACAAAGGCAAAGTTTGAAGTGAATAAAGGCCATTTTCTGTATTTTTACAACATGAGCAATTAAGAAATAACACGCTCTATCCAGGAACAAAATGTGTGTTACATAGTGTTATTTGTGTTATTATCGACGTCAAGTAGTGCCTTACTGTTAATATCAAGTAATGAATTATTATTAACACTAAGTAGCATATGTTGTTAACACAAAATACCGCATTATCGTTACTCTATATATTACATTGTATTTATTACCAAGTAGTAAAATTGTATTTATAATACAGTATTGTTAGAACCACGTACTGAGTTACTGTTATAACCACTTACGTTTATCAACAATTAAACAAAGCATAGGTTTTGTTGGAATCCACACATTGTTTTTGTGATACTGTAGTTTTTATTGAATTCATTTATAAATCATAAACCGATTAGTATCTAGTGCCTGGAGAATACGACATGAATTTCTTTTTAACATATATTTATTACATTTGAACATTTTAAAATGTATTTTATCAATTTCTGGAGCTTACAGATACTAACATCCATTATTGAAACGACCCTAACCAATATATAATTTCATATTTCAGGATCATGTTAGGCCTTACGTCTCTATAGAGAAAGACATTTAACAGAATATGTAGTAACCAGGATAGTTTTAGATTTTCAAATGTTGCTGTTATGTGAGTTACTTGTCACACATGTTCAGTACATTCACTATATTCGCACAGCGATGGGTTAAGGCATTCGACTCGCAGATAGTACTCGTGTAGCTTTGCGCAAAATTCGAAACAAACAAACTCTTCGTATAATAAACTAGAATGTAAAACAAAGTAATAAAAATCTATAGTTTTCGATTAGTCCTTAAATTACCGGGAAAAATTTAATATTCTTAAACTGATGTAAAGAACATTGGTATTAAGAATATTGTTAAAGTATTGTTATAAATAAATAAAGTATTCATATACTTATTGTATTTTAACATGAAAAAAATTTTAACCACTTAAGAAAGTCTTTCCATAGAAATATTGAAAAAACAAAATTTAGTTTGACCACGTTTGTCAGACAAGTGTTGTTTGTTTGTATAGTTTCGTTCAAATCTGTGCCAGCTGTGACCTGTTTAGAAGGGATAGAAATGAGTCATTGTGAACACAGCCCTGGTACATCTGCAACCAAATGGTTGGGTTGACCGTCACGTTAACTGTTTCAAGGGTGAAAAGTCGAGCATGCCAAGTGAGGTACCACCAGGTTGGTATTCTTGACCATGAGTAATTACGTGGCTCTAAGAAGTAATAATGAGACCAGATTTATCTATCTGTAACTAAAATGGTAACTGTAACTAAAACTGAGACCTCAGTAATATATATCTTTTTTTCAGAAATGTGACAGAGATGAATATTTGGGGAAAAACTGAAGATCGTGGACAAAAGACGATACTTTAACGTCAAATATATCTAAACACTGATTGATCTCAGTAATATATAAATTTTCTTTTTCAGAAATGTGACAGAGATGAATATTTGGGAAAACTGAAGATCGTGGACAAGAAGACGATACTTTATGTTATCGTCAAATATATCTAAACATGTTTGTGTTCGATTGATTAATAACACAGAATGATGTATTATGTATTCTTTTGTATTCCTAATACTGGCAAATAAAACGAATTTCAAGTCTGGCATGAATTCATATTAATCGACTCGTCATTCGTTATGATACACACAGGAAGCCTACATTTCAAACATTAACCTGATATAATTATCCAATAAACCATAGTTTATAAGTAGCGCTTGAAAACTGTAATTATAATCAGACATTTAGTGTTTAAAATAAAACTAATCTCCGAGTAAAATAGATATTAATCAAGGATATGGAGAATTAACAGAAAGCCAGTGAAATACCAAATTAATCAGAATTACGTTCCATAAGAAATTATTCTGAAAGTAAATAACCCACTGGTGGGGTAAATGTTCATCAGAGAAGACAAGCACAAGATGAATGATTTTCAGTGTAGAATAGAGTCAGCGTTAACAAACAACCTTGGGTCAGAAGTAGGTTTGAAAGAATTTCAAGTTAAAACTCTAGATTCGATATCGGTGATGGAAACACTGAAGATATTCCACTGTGTACCTTGATATATGAATTAACCAATCCAAATAATTTAATGTACTTGGTCCTGCCATCTATTGAGATTAAATATTAACTTTCGAGAATTTATATTGAAGATAAAAGGAAAAAAGAAAGAATTAATAATACATTTTTCAGTAATTATTATTAATTAAATATTATTGTTAAACAGATAGTAAGTAATACAATGAAAATCTATGAACTGTAATCTATGTTATTATCGAAATGACAAGAAAGGCTTAACAAACAGAAAACTTTTCAAAGTAATTTCGTTTCTTCTGTGTGGGTATTTGGGTATGTTATATTTTTAAATACCCAGGAGGGTCAGGTGCACGAGACCTCTTCCCCCAACAAAATAATTAATCACTCTTTGTTTTATTTTTGAATTTCGCGCAAACCTACTGAGGGCTATCTGTGTTAGCCGTTCCTAATTTAGCAGTGTAAGACAAAGGGGAGGCAGCTAGTTATCACCACCCACCGCCAACTCTTGGGCTACTCTTTACCAACGAAAAGTGGTATTGACCGTAGATTTATAACGCCCCCACGGCTAAAAGGGCGAGCATGTTTGGAGCAAAAACAAACAAATACGATAACCTGGTGTCGATTTCAGTTATTACTGTTTTCAAAACGGTTGTTGTGGAATATATTCCTTTCACAAAAAGAAAACACGGGTTTATTTTCACAGGTAAACAGATATTAATTGTCAAATCTATATTAGATAACAGATATTTTCATAGCTTGTCTGATTGAATCCGAGAAAACGAAACTTTACTGTCCGTTACCCGGGTTTTCACTCTCAGTAGATTATTATTCGAGCTAATTTCATTCTGACTTTACTGTTATGGTGAGATTTGAAATGCTTTCACATTGTAAAGAAAACTTGTTTTTTTTTGTTTGTTTTGAATTTCGCACAAAGCTACTTTGTGCTAGCCGTCCCTAATTTAGCAGTTAAGACTAGAGGAAAGGCAGCTAGTCATCACCAACCACCGCCAACTCTTGGGCTACTCTTTTACCAACGAATAGTGGGTTGACCGTCACATTATAACGCCCCCATGGCTAAAAGAGCGAGCATGTTTGGCGCGACTGGGATACGAACCCGCGACCCTCAGATTACGAGTCGCACACCTTAACACAGCCTGGCCATGCCGGGTCAAGAAAACTTGGTAGGTCCGCGATAAATTCAACGAATTACAATGCCAAAAATGTTCATGACTCGATTTCACCTTTAGACAGGGCTCCCATCCCCACAATATAACACTGCGCTAAAAAAAAAAAAACAACAAATACGAAATACTTTGTGTTGAAATATTGTTATTTTGTTTGGTAAGTCCTTTTACATTATTTGGTAAAAATAAGGTGAAGTACAGACCACGAAAAGATAACAAAGAAATTTCTATTTTAACAATTCTACACATCTCATGTATTCTGATATAATATGTTTGTTTGTTTTTTGAATTTTGCGCATAGCTACACAAGGGCTATCTGCGCTAGCCGTCCCTAATTTAGCAGTATAAGACTAGAGGGAAGGCCTTTGGTCATCACCATCCATCGCTAGCTCTCGGGCTACTCTATAACTAACAAATAGTTGGATTCGCCGTCACATTATAATGCCTCCACCGCTAAAAGGGCGACCATATTTGGTGGGACGTGGATTCGAACCTGGCTGTCTGTGATCTGTCCACTACGGTTTTCGAAACCCGCACATATACCGATACGCCACTGTGTGTTTCTCTTAACATCTCTAATAAAGTTAACTTGATTATATTCGTTTATACATTGTTTTATAATTATTCACCATTATTTTATTTTTTTTTATCAGGTAGTTTCGCCTACAAGGCCTAATGCAACTAAAATCTCGAACAGCCATCTAAACCAAACTTGATAGGACGAGTACAAGAATAACTAAGTCAACTTCATCTTATTCTACGAAAACATATTTCATATTCCAATCATAACGCAATGTAGTTGAAACGAATTATAAAATGATAAAGCAAGCTTTTTGAGATATGTAAATACTGGAAGAACAAACAAAATCAGGACTATATTTCTGGCTAAGCCTTTGTAACTTCGTTTCAATCTGTACAAGAATCTCGTTGGAATTTTAAACCGTATTGAGTTAAACTTTTGAAAAAACAACAACAGCATAAGAGAAAAAAATCCGACTTTCACCACATGTTTGATCAGAAACCTGGAACTTCTCGAAGCTCAAATATTAGAAATTAGAAAGACCAGCATTCTAGGACGAATATAAAATGCCTCCGCCATGCAGTCACAACATGGTTAATTTTGATACCTTAACAATAGTGAAAAACATTAAAATCGAAAACTGTCTATATCACTGATTTCGACCTGTAACAAATTATCTTGGTACCAAATCTCATGTAAGTCGGTTAACATACACACAAATACCTTCTTAATTATGCTTTCTTAGCTCAAAAGCTAAACCTAAAACAAGAATTGTCTCTTTCACTGTTTGAAATCTGTACAAAAGTATCGTTGCACATAATTCCATGAATATTGGTCCTAATATGACCGAGTAACTGACCAGCCCCTTTATATTATGATTTCGAGTTCTGATCCTCTTAAAAGTACTCAAAATGAACAAATCTAAGTTTTTTATACGTCAGGTGTTGGGAGAATGAAAATGTTTTATCTTGATTGGTTTAAATATGACTGTACTCGAGTCCATGATAAATATTTTCGATTGTTTGACTTCTGACTTCATAAAATTGTTTAAAATGTTTAAATCAAAACTATGTCAGAGAGTATTGACCATGTTGTAAGTTATGATTTACGTTAATAAAAAACAGAAGAATTAAAAACAAATATATAAACAGTTCGTCTCTTTTCTCTACAGATACATAGTTACTTAAAACCATAACACACGACATTGAGATGAAGTGATGCTAAATGTGATATTATTACATTTGTAATTTAAACTACAATAGTCTAAAGATTTGTGATAATTATATTATCTGGAGATGTTTCTCTCTGTTCACTTAATATGTCCGTTTTAAGTTCAAAGTCAGATGAGTAAAATTTCGCACCTATCTTTAGTTTCTAACAAATCACTGCTGAAGAGGCATTTCGTATAATACCATAAGTCGTCAACTGGTTATTGAAAAGTCTCCTCAACATACGGAGTTTATACCGTAATTTCGAAACCATTATACTGTGTATACCTGCATAATGTTTTAAGACTTGTTTTTCCTTCAGCTAGGGGGCCAAGCGTAGTTAGGTGAATTAAACATTTATTTGATCTTCGTACATATCTCCTTTCTAATATTCATGATTATGATACCCCTTTTACGAGGATTCTAATATAAAAAAATATAATAATAAAAACTGCCTCTTTTCTCACCCTCCAAGGTAACCAGTTTCGGGTTCAGTTATATTTTTGAGGATGACCACGTGGGATTAGAAGGTGATAGTGACACTAAGTTTTGTTTTTCTCATTGAATGTTTTTTTTTTTACTAGCTTCCTTCCCTCTGGTACTACACTGCTAAATTAGGAAAGTCTAGCGCACATAACCGTCGTATAGCTTTACGCGAAATTCAAAACAAACCAAAAAATCAAATAGTACTTTATGCCCTCTAGTGGGTTTTCCGATAACTACTGAAGATTATTTAGCTTCAGTACGGTACACAAGAGGAATTATCTTCTGTAGGTTTGTGAGAATGTTATACAAACATGCTTTAGTTTATTATTAGACATCTAGTAGGTCTACAGCTATTGTAAAATTTATCTGACTTATTAATAATTTGTCAACTACATTTATTTAATTTTACACTTAGATTGGTGTTAATTTAATGGGAGAATTGATGGTGTTGTCACGACTAAAGAATTCTGAAGTGTTGTGAGTAACCGTTGGTTATTGGATAGTGATGCTGTGTTAGGAAGATTTTTCAAATGCACGTTTCTTGTTGAGATTATTATAAAAAAGATAAATTAATAAGGTTCCATTCTACTATACAAATAATTATTTTATTTTCATGTATTACAATAACAATTTACAATAAGCCATAAGACATCAAGTTCTGTTATTAATATTAATGTTCTCAAGCCAAACATGTTTAATTGTATCTGAGAATGAAATGTAATAAAAAATCAAATCCGTCTCGTCAACGAACGTCAGCTTTTCCCAAAATATTCAAGTAGTTCACGTTCCTGAAAAAAACAAACAAACAAACACATATATATAAGAGATACCTACTTTATTAAAAACATTTCTAAAGTTTGGTTCTCGAGTAACTATTATAGATATATAAATAATACGTGCGGTGTATATTTAACGTTATTAAAGTAGACACATTATGATATTTCTTGTAAGTACTGTTTGCAAATGTAATACATATCTTCACACTACCTAAACAAGCAGCCAAACAGTCAGCTTCACTTCTATATCGGTTTTCATTCCCGTCACAGCCTCCAAAAATAAATTTCTTACACTTGTGGCTGTCTGGGTCGTAATAATAACTGGGAATATTAGCTGTACAAGGTCCTGAAACAGGTGATGACTTGCAGTCCTTAGCTCGGCCTGTGGAGGTATGACAAAATCACTGTCAGTCGTAAATTTATGTTAAGTGTAATAGTTAAAGCTAACTCTTTCATACACTGTACTTATATTTGAAAATTATAAACCTATCAACATATTATGCTTGTAGTTAAAGTATTATAAAACAGTTGTCTTTCAAGGTAATTCTGCGATATGAAACATTTCTATGCCATATACCTCGACATGAAGATTTTAAAATTGTGAGTTGAAACTTAACAAGTAATTTATGAGAAGTTATTGTTATTTTGAATTAAGCACAAAGGTACACAATAAGCTATATGTGCTTTGCCCACCACGGGTATCGAGACCCGGATTTTAGAGTTGTAAGTCCCCAGACATACCGCTGAGACACTGGGGGCAATTTATGAGAAAAGTTGTAAAATACAAAACGCAAGAGACGTTTCTAACATTTCTTTAAATAAACATCAACAGAATACGAAACACAAACAAACATTCACGTGATTACTATAAACTATGTGCCGATATAATACGACACAATAATGTCTCCATGACGACTAAAACACTATTTCTTCAATTAATAAGTTCTACATTTTATCAAAACGTGTTTACTGAGAAACACGGACAGTTCTGTACGACTGTATAACACATCTCAACACCTGAGTTCACTTATAAGTATTTTAATTACATGTATTAACAAATACAAACAATATTATTAAGGACAGTGTTTATGTACATGGACGACAGGGAAATCATTGTCTCAATTAGTAACGAACATTCATATTTAATTATATGCAAGTTTGTTGTTAGTTTAATATAATTATATTCTCAACAATATGTATTTTTAACACTATTATTATCAAAATAAGGATGTTGTAACCCGATCTCCACAAAGATGTATTTATTTTTATATCATTATGTTCATGTTATGTGTTAGGTCAGATATATGTAGTGGATTCAGTAGCAATATGTTATCCATTCCTGTAATATAATATTTTTTATTTATTCCGTTTTTTCATTGTTAGTATTGTTTGTATTATTATCATCATTTATAGGTGACTTTAAAACTGTTTAAAGTTTTATCTAAATCTCAGATACGGACAATACTTATATATTTCTACGATATAGTTCATGTTGATTGCATCAGCTTCTAAATTGGAGGCCTGGCATGGTTAGGTGGGTTAAGGCGTTGGATTGGTAATCCTAAATTGGTTCGAATCCCTGTAATACGAAAAATGCTTAACCCTTTCTTCCATGGAAGCGTTATAAAATAACCGCGAATCTCAGTATTCGTTGGTAAAAGAATATCTCAAATGTATTAAGACATAGTTCTCTATGTTTTGCATTGTTTTCTTTTTATAAATTAGTTTTTAAATGTTATATTTTACACACACACTATTACATTGAAGTGTATTAAAACATTCACACTACAATATACATTTTTAATGTTTTATTACATTCTTCCAATGTTTTCTCAACATTTTCTTTTGCATACATTTGTTGGCTGCATTAAAACCTTCTTATTGTTTCGTTACATTTCTAACACTTCTAATTACAGCATTATAACTATTATTAATTAATAACAATCGTATAGAACATAAGCAACTTTGATTTCTCTTAGAAAATTCTGTAATTCAATATCGATTTCATTTTACCAAGTGTTAGCGATAAAATAAACTCACTGTGTATTTGACATTTTTGACCAACTGTCACCAGTACCATAACAGCTATAATCAGTTAATTCAAAATTATTTTTAGGTAAACGTATAGAACCAACATGATTCCTTATATAGATTATCATGTGAAAATAAATAACTCAATAATAAAATAATTCTTAGAGTTTTGAACGTTTCATTATGAACAAACATTCATTATTACGTTTCCCTTCAATTACAAATAAAGACCCTTTAGAGCTTCGATGAACATTATCCTAGTTGTCAGGATAACTTAATATTCAAATTAAACATTATTATAGAAAACGTGATTTAAAAAGCTAAGCTATAATTCGATATAATTTTCTGTACTTGTCATACGTCATAAAGTTTCTGTATTAGTATTATCTACATCAGTTGTTAATAATTCCAAGTAATGTTTAAAATATTTTTCCAAATTTAAACAAAATACTGCAGTTTTCAATATGATTAATTATTATTGTTAACCAACGTTGTTAATGTATCAAAAAATAATAAACATCTGGTTTTCTTTTTGTTTATTTTCATTATCTTCAAATTAATGAACAATGTGTCAAACTACATTGTATGTAGTTGATGACAGATGTGATACATGATCCATTCTAAACACTGCTTTTAACAACTCTTACACAACTCCAGTTTATTTTAATATCACTTTTAGGTTATGGAGTAAAAAATATTAAGGTCTTGATCTGGAGAGAAGTTAAAACATAAATAAGTTACCTACTTATAACGTCACCCGCTGATACAGAACTAAGTCTTGGAATTTACAACGCTAAAATGAGGGGTTCGATTCCCCTCAGTGTACCCAATAGATAGCTCGATGTGACTTTGCTATAAGAAAACACACACACCGTATCGATGTTTGTTCATCTTCTGTGTTAACCATTCTTGGATCCATCAACTTCTATAACGACCCGAAGTTTGAAAAATATGCTCTAATTACAAACGTTTCTGATGTCAATCGAAAACTAATGAGTAATGTGGTAAATAACAAGTGTGGTAATGAGTAATGAGGTAAATAACAAGTGTGGTAATGAGTAATGTGGTAAATAACAAGTGTGGTAATGAGTAATGTGGTAAATAACAAGTGTGGTATAAATTTATGTTTCGTGTTTTTCGTTTTCAGAAACGAGCAAACGATTTTATCTTTCGTTTCAGGAGCCAAGTGTATTTAGGCGTTCGACTCGTAATCCGAAGGTCGCGGGTTCGAATCCATGTTGCACCAAACATGCTCGCCCTCCCAGACGTGGGGACGTTATAATGTGACGGTCAATCCCACTTTTCGTTGGTAAAAGAGTAGCCCAAGAGTTGGCGGTTGGTGGTGATGACTAGCTGCCTTCCCTCTAGTCTTACACTGCTAACTTAGGGACGGCTAGCACAGATAGCCCTCGAGTAGCTTTGTGCGAAATTCCAAAACAAACAAATAAACAAAACAAATCAAAACAATTTTTCGTTTCAGTTATACAATCATGAAAAACAAGACTTTTATTCACTGGATTTAAATCTTTGACATCTTATAATCCATTAGAGAACAGTTTTTACTGTTTTTAGACTAGTTTTTACTAGTCCTCTCCATTTTTATGACTGACAGACTGTAAGACATCTTCACCTACATCCAAAGTCGTACAGTTTTAAGTTCTCTCAAAACTGTACTTAATAACCTCACCTATATCTGTTTTACATAGATGTATTTTCACTTTCTCTAACTGTGTTAACTGAAACTATCATATATTCTCAGTGATTTTGTTCTGCTGCACATTAACTACAAACCAATTTTGAATACAATTTATTAATGAATGGAACAGATATATAATATACAGTTTCTTATTCGCATTAAAATTACGGAGGAACATGATTTAAAGGATTTTATTTAGATTAGGTACACTGATGCATCCTTACAGCTTGAAATTAGGCAATAAGTGTGGCTTAAGTTACACGTGAAAAGTTATTTACCAAAAACAACTTGTTTTTGAACAATCATTTCTGCGCATCCCCACGCTAAAACTCACGTGATCTATTGGTCTGAAATACTTACAACCGTTTACAACCAAGCAACTTAGAATAGCAGTTTCGAGATGACTTTTCAAAAAGAATCATTCAGGTGGAAAAGTATTGTTCATTTCCCACCTTTAAGCTTAAATTAGTTAAATTTTTTAAACAATTCTCATGATTATTAATAGCATTTAACGTTACGTGCTATTTACTTCAGTGATTAATGTAAATAATAGTGTTTGTAACGTCCGTCCCTCTTGCATACGGGAAATGACAAAAAACTGTGTACCTAAATTCCTTGACGTTACTACAAATGAAGTTATAATAGGCGTTTTAGAGATAAAAACTACCACCATATAGTTTAAAGAACCAGGATTGGTTAATGATAAAAACCTATTCCGTATAATTGAATTGCGATCTCTTGGTTAATGTTAATAATTTTCGAGTGTAACTCTCTTATTGAGGTTGTTTAGTATATTGATTGATATTTTGTTTTACCCACTATCATGCCATTAATTCAGTAAAAACAGCAGCCTAACAAACTAATGAATAAATATTTACTATAAACGCCTTACCAACTAACTGTAGCTACCATATTTGTAGCTAATATTGAGTCTATTTCTTTCAGTCTCATAATTAATCCATTCTCTTTTCACACCCAAGGTGTTTTAGTTATTAAATTTATAGTTTAATTTAACACTTAGAGGGTAAATAATTTTCAATAATGTCTGGTGTTGTGCAGTCTTTAATATTTACCGTTTATTTAATAACAAGTTTCATAACTAAGCTGAAGTATTTAACTATAAATACATACTCAGTGAAAAAGTTAAACACTATATCAATATACTACAACAATTACTGATACGAAACAAAGAAATAACAATGAATCGGAAACGTTTAATGAAGTAAAATACACAGAAACAGTGACTGAGTTTTATGAACCAATAATTTAAATTAGCAACTTACTTTATTTGTTTCCGAATTTTGCGCAAAGCAACTCGAGGGTTATGTGCGCTAACCATCCATAATTTAATAAGGTAAGACTAGAGGGAAGGCAGCTAGTGATCACCGCCCACTGCCAACTCTTGGGCTACTCTTTTACCAACGAATAGTGGGATTGCCATTCAATTTCTAACGCCCCCACGGCTAAAAGAACGAGCATCTTTTATGTAACGGGGACTTCCACCCGTGACCCTAAGATTACGAGTCGAACGCCTTAACCCACCTATTCATGCCTGGCCATATTAGCTACCTGATAATCCAACGAAAACAATATAAATTTTTGAATGAAATGTAATATTAGATGTTTACAATTGTAGAGCAGCAAGAACGTTTATCACCAGTTTAATAAATAAACCAGATATAATTGAATAAATAATTGAAACAGCAGGAATATTAAATAAATAGAAAAGTTTATTATAGGAAGTGTTTATATAGAATAATGTTATGTTTACCACTAGTTGATATAATAATAATGTTAGGTTTACCACAAGTTGATATAATAATAATGTTAGGTTTACCACTAGTTGATATACTAATAATGTTAGGTTTACAACTAGTTCATATAATAATAACGTTAGGTTTCCACTAGTTGATATAATAATAATGTTAGGTTTACCACCAGTTGATATAATAATAATGTTAGGTTTACCACCAGTTGATATAATAATAATGTTAGGTTTACCACCAGTTGATATAATAATAATGTTAGGTTTACCACCAATTGATATAATAATAATGTAAGGTTTACCGCCAGTTGATATAATAATAATGTTAGGTTTACAACTAGTTGATATAATAATAATGTTAGGTTTACCACCAGTTGATACAATAATAATGTTAGGTTTACCACCAGTTGATATAATAATAATGTTAGGTTTACAACTAGTTGATATAATAATAATGTAAGGTTTACCACCAGTTGATATAATAATAATGTTAGGTTTACAGCAAGTTGATATAATAATAATGTTAGGTTTACCACTACTTCATATAATAATAATGTTAGATTTACCACTAGTTGATATGATAATAATGTTAGGTTTACCACCAGTTGATATAATAATAATGTCAGGTTTACTACTAGTTGATATGATAATAATGTTAGGTTTACCACTAGTTGATATAACAATAATATTAGGTTTACCACCAGTTGATATAATAATAATGTTAGGTTTACCACTAGTTGATATAATAATAATGTTAGGTTTACCACCAGTTGATATAATAATAATGTTAGGTTTACAACTAGTTGATATAATAATAATGATAGGTTTACCACTAGTTGATATAATAATAATGTTAGGTTTAAACTAGTTGATATAATAATAATGTTAGGTTTACCACAAGTTGATATAATAATAACGTTAGGTTTACAACTAGTTGAGATAATAATAATGTTAGGTTTACCACTAATTGATGTAATAATAATGTTAGGTTTACCACCAGTTGATATAATAATAATGTTAGGTTTACAACTAGTTGATATGATGATATTAGGTTTACCACCAGTTAATATAAAGTTATTCCAGCCGTAAGTATAGCTTACATCTTTACTGTATTCTAGTTAAATCAAAGTTTAATGAACAACAATAAGACATGAAACATTATTAACAAACCTGAACAAGCAGACAAACAGTCTGCTATTGTTTCATATCGGTTTCCGTTCCCGCCACAACCACCGAAATTAAATTTCTTACACTGGTGGCTTTCGGGATCGTAGTAATATCTCGGTATAATAGCTTCACAAGGTCCTGTAACAGGTGGAGCCTGGCAGTCTTTATCCAGACCTGTGAAAGTATAAAGTGATCATTCCCTCTTGAAGTTTTTTTGTTTTTTTTACTTTCACGCAAAGCTACACAAGGGCTATCTGCACTAGTCGTCCGAAATTTAACAGTGAAATACTAGAGGGAAGGCAGCTAGTCATCTCCACCCACCGCCGCCAACTCTTGGGCTACACTTTACTAACGAATAATGGGATGGGCCGATATATCATAATATCCACATGGCTAAAAGGGCGAGCATGTTTGATGAGACTGGGATTCGAACTCGCGACCCTCAGATTACGAGTCGAACGTCTTAATACACCTTGCCACGCCTGACCACTATTCGTTGGTAAAAGAGTAGCCCAAGAGTTGGCGGTGGGTGGTGATGATTAGCTGCCTTCCCTCTAGTCTTACACTGCTAAATTAGGGACGGCTAGCACAGATACCTTGGAGTAGCTTTGTGCGAAATTCAAAAACAAACCTACTAGGTACATTAAATTTAGAATACCTTAGGATATATAATAACTGTTTAATACACTATATTGAAAAGTGAAAGTTTTAAACCTAACATCAGTTTACGTCCACAGTTAGAATATTTTAAAACTATTATTTTCCAGGTAATTCTACCATATGAAACATTGTGTGCTACATATCCTGACATCGAAATTCTAAAGCTATACTCAAAAACAAATCAATTTATTTTATGAAATAAAAATGAAATAGCATAATTATAAACATGATTTTCCTCATGATCGTTACAAACAACTCCTACCTGTTGTTACTGACAAGTTACCCAGTGTTATCCCCAGTAGAACAAATAATGTTATCTCTTTACACATATTTATCTTCGTTAGTTGAAAACTGACAAACACAGACTAAGTCGTAACTAATCATGGACGCTTTTATATAAAATTTCTCATCAAGTGACATTGACAAATAATCTAACCTTCACGCGACTTTCAGGACTTGTATGACTTCGGAAAAACTAGAAACTTGTGTTATAATGTACTGAACAGGTTTTATTAAACTTAAAACAAAATAAACTTAGCAATAAATTAACACGAAATAAAAATAAAATAACTTATCTAACAACAAGTGAGTTTTCTCATGTTCCATGCAGACAGTTCTCACAGAACACGTCACAAACATATAACCACACCTGTGGCTACTGACAAATTGAAAATGTGACGTCACTACTAGAACAACTAATAGTTTTCTTTATACGCCTGTCTTGTGTATTACTCAAAATCTAAGTTTGAATCGTGAGTCTAAATCCGCAATTAGATTTCAAATTGGTCAAAAGATGACTGAACTACAAGCTGAACGTTTGTGCTTCAAATATGACTACACGAGTCCAAAGCCTAACGATGACCGAAGAAGGTCGAAACGTTGTTCGCTCTTCTATGTAAAGTGTTTTCTCAGCCCAAACGAGCCGTTTTTGCATATAAAATATATATTTTCTGTTGTTTGGTCTCTGACGCCATAAAACCGTCAGTGTTTAATTCAAAACCTATGTCTGAGTGTATTGGTCACATTATAATCACATCAAGTATCATGTGAACCCGCTGAGAAAACAGCGGGCGATTGAAAAGTGATTGAAGAATGAAGAAAGAAAGAACGAACATGGACCAATAGAAAAACTAATATGCAGTGACGTCATACTGTAGCAATTGTTATAGCGACGAAGTGAGTGGCTGAAAAGTGATAAAATTACATCTGTATCTTTCACGGTTGTCTTTTTAACAACTTGTTTATTTTAGCGCCCTCTGGTGACATTTCGTGATAGCTACTGACCATCATTTACATTCAAAATGATAGAAAAGTAGAAGGAAAATTATTTTGAGAAGATCTGTGGGAAAATAATACATTAAAGATAATTAATATTTACTTTATTATTTGGCATCTCGTTATTCAACGAGTATTATAAAGTTTATCTGACTTCACAGAAGTATTTGTATCGTAACATGTACAGAATTCTGAAGTACCGTGTGAAGCTTGTGGGTTACTGAATAAAGATATGTAACTTCTAGTTTAATAAATAAAGATATGTAACTTCTAGTTTAATGAATAAAGACGTGTAACTTCTAGTTTAATGAATAAAGACGTGTAACTTCTAATTTAATGAATAAAGACGTGAAACTTCTAGGTTATTGGATATCGATGTGTTATATAATATGTTCGATATTCGTAACGTTGTGTTAAACATGTTGTTGGAAAACACTGTATAATCTGTTGGTTATTTTATAACAAAGGATAACCTCAAAGTTACTGGAAAATACTAGTACCCTGTAATGAACAGTAAAATTCAATAACCATAGATTTTATGAACTATCGGAAAAGTATTAAAAGGAAGTTATTGAACTGGATTTGAATTTTTCCGTGACATCCACATGCTAATGAAAAATATCTAAATATGACAGTTGAATCTGGTATTACAAAGGATACTATTAATTATGACAGTTGAATCTGGTATTACAAAAAATACTATTAATTATAATAGTTGAATCTAGTATTACAAAGAATACTATTAATTATGACAGTTGAATCTAGTATTACAAAGGATACTATTAATTATGACAGTTGAATCTAGTATTACAAAGGATACTATTAATTATGACAGTTGAATCTAGTATTATAAAGGATACTATTAATTATAGCAGTTGAATCTAGTATTACAAAGGATACTATTAATTATGACAGTTGAATCTAGTGTTACAAAGGATACTATTAATTATGACAGTTGAATCTAGTATTACAAAGGATACTATTAATTATGACAGTTGAATCTAGTATTACAAAGGATACTATTAATTATGGCATTCGACATATTACGGCACGTACTTTGTTTTTAAAATGTGGCATTACTTTGATAAACCATAATAAACATGCTTTGTAAAAAATATATCTATAATACTTGAATGAGGTAATGAAATAAAATCGACCACAAAAATGTATACATTTTTAAAAATAAATATTCAAGAAGTTTTTACATTGTTGTAAGTTTTCTTTACATGAAAAATATCGTCATTTGTTTTTGTTTTCAGAAAAACTTTTTTTTTGTATAAGTTTGTTTATTATATTTTCAGTTTTTGAAAAATGTTTGTTTCTTGTGTTCAACTGAAAAATGTGGTTCACATTGTTTTATTGAAATAGAACCATTTCTTTTTAATAAGACGTACATTTTATGAACATAGTGCCGAATTCTTTGGAACAGACTCTGCACGGCCAGGTGGTTAAGACTTTCGACTCGTATCTGAGGGTCGCGAGTTCGAATCCCCGTCGCATCAAATATGATCGATCTTTCAGCCATAGGAGCGTTATTATGTGACGGTCAATTCCACTATTCGTTGTTGAAGGAATACCTAAAGAGTTTGCGGTGAGTAGTGATAACAAACTGCCTTCCCTCTATTGTGACGCTGCTAAATTAACGGACGGCTACCGAAGATAATCTTCGAGTACTTTCGCGCGAAATTCAAAAACAAACATACAAACAATCTTTGGAACAATGTGTAATTTTTCATCTTGAAAAATAATTGTTATAATTACCAAATTACCTTCTCAGTTTAATATTAAAGTTTCCTGACGTATCTAAGTTCTCAAGTTGAAACAAGAAACTTTCAAGATCTCTTTGACCAAAACCTGTTGAAACATGGTCTCTATCCCGTTGTAAAGTGAATAAACGAGCCTGTGTGAATTATCACGCAAAAAATAATACAATTATTTAAATATCTGGATTCAACCGTGATCACCAACAGTGTAACGAACATATGTATATATGTTTGACACGTTTTAATAATATATTTTACAACGAGTGGAGTGTATGCTGATTATTTATGGTTTAAATTTATCACCAACAAGTCACAGACACGTACAGCAAAGAATCCAGTCCACACATAAAACCTCACATATTTTTCCATATTTCTTATTTATAGTTTAAAAGTTAAAGCTTACATTCAGTTAATATCTATAGTTAGGGTATTCTAAAGATGTTATTTTCCTTGGTAGTTTTGTGATATGAATCATTTCCACCTCAAATATCTTAATATTGGGACTCGAAAACTCTATAGAAAACTTCGTCAATGGATTTATATAAAAATAGTAACATTATAACAGAACAACATTTTTGATATATCTTTATCGTCCGTTACTCTAGAACTGACGGAGACAAAATATGTATCAAGTAAGTACGGGAACATGTATATTAAACTTCTCTACAAGTGACATTGTCCAGTCATTCAACCTTCATGTGACATTCCAGCCTTCAGTGACCTCTAAAAAATCTAGAACTTTCATTTATATGATGATGGACTGAACTGGTTTGATTTGAATTTAAAAAAGAATTGTAGTTCCTTAACATAAATTACATGTGAGTATAGTTCAACTGAAGTTATTAATAAAGTAAAATAAACTTACGTTACAGAGCTACAGTTGTTAATAAAGTTAATTCTCAGGCCTCAATATACAACTTACGTGAAATTTATCAGTAAAGGAAAATCAAATACCAGCTGTTAATTGGACGTTCATTCATTCTCCTAATAAAACAAACGTTCACCTGACTTAACATACTTAACTAACTACAGAAGAAAGTTACTTTTACAATGTTTTACGAAACCGGTTTTACCTGAATTTTATAATAAAATAAAATAAATAAATTAGTGTTAACGAAAAACCTGAAAGTACATTTTGACAAAACAGTTTAAATTATATCTCATTAAAGTGTTTCTTTGTAGAGAATGTAAAACTTATAAAAATAAACAAATGTTAAGACATTTTAATCTTCACGGTGTCAATAATGCGATGGTAAACAAAATTTTCTCTAACCTAGAATCTAAGTTAACGTCCAGTAGTTCAAAACACAAAGTTCAACATCGACATGACGGTTCATAGATTGGCTCTGAGAATTTGAAGTGTAAGCTTATGAATTAAAGATATTTTTTTTCTCATAGCTCCGTCTTTTGAACGAAATGAGAACTAATTATGGTTTTAGACTCACAATATAAACTTAGATTTTGAGTAACGAACGAGCGAGATTTATAAATAAAAAATATTGGTTGTTTTCATAGTGACGTCACTTTTCAGTAATCACAGGTATGGTGGTACTTTTGTTACGTGTTCGTTGACGGTTGCCTGTATGGAACATGAGAAAATCACATGCTGTGAGTCAGGTTATTTTATTTTTTCCGTTAATTTATTAATACGTTTTGTGATTTTATCACTAAAATAAACTTGTCTAGGTCTGGTCTAGTCTAACATTGCTAAATTAGGGAGGGCTAGCGCAAAATTATGCGTCGTCGTTGTGACCTTGAAGATCACCTATCAACAAATACAAATCAGGGTAAGATTGGATCACTAATTCATGTCACTTGCTGAAGCGTTTTATACACACGTGTCCACTGTTTTTTACGACGTACTGTTTCTAGTCAGTTTCTGACGTAATGAACAAGAAAGATGATCTTGTGACGTCACTTTGTATCTTCTCAATATCCACAGATGTGATTGGTGTGTTTTAGTTTTTCTGTGGGTGTTGATTTCGGTGAATATTAAATAGTCAATTGTCCGTTACGTTACGATATATGTTTGAAGATTATTTGCTGAGTTTCTACGTGAGTGTTTCGAGTGTTGATGTGAACATATCTAAACTGTATATTTTTCATATCAGAATTACTCTGATAAACCACTGTTGTATTCTCAGTGTAAGCATTAGCTAATGATAGGTTTATAATTTTCAGCTATAACTACAAGATATGCAGAAACTTTCATTACAATTGTAGGGGAATCTAAGGTTTATTTCACTTATCAACTGCAGTGACTGCTTCATATTTTCACAGGAAATTCCTGCAAGTCAACACCCAAACCATGTGCTTCTTATGGAGGACTAGGCTAGAAATAGCCGCCAGGATACGAGTTTCATTAATAGGGGTCGTGGTGGGAATGGAAATCGATAAGAAACAAAAGCAGGGTTCATGGCTCCTTGTTTCACATTTGCAAACAATGTTTCCTTTGTTGTGTTCTGTAGAAACATTTTGCTCTCTAGGAACATCTACTGTAGTATATTGAACGTGAATATAACAGTTAATGGTGGGTGGTGATAACTAGTCTTAAACTGATAAATCAGGGACGGCTAGCACAGATAGCCCTCGAGTAGCTTTGTGCGAAATTCAAAAACAAACAAAGAAACAAGCTTCTATTTTCAGTGGTAATATATATCATTGTCTAATAACTTACAGGTTATATATCATTGTCTCATAACTTACAGGTTATATATCGTTGTCTCATAACTTACAGGTTATATATGGTTGTGTAATAAGTTACGGGTTATATATCGTTGTTTAATAACTTGCAGGTTATATATCGTTGTCTGATAACATACAGGTTATATATCGTTGTCTAATAACTTACAGATTATATATATCGTTGTCTGATAACTTACAGGTTATATATCCTTATCTAATAAACTACGGGTTTTATATCGTTGTCTAATAACTTACAGGTTATATATTGTTGTGTAATAAGTTACGGGTTATGTATAACTGTTTAATAACTTACAGGTTATATATCGTTGTCTAATAACTTACAGGTTTTATATCCTTTTCTAATAAATTACGGGTTATATCGTTGTCTTATAACTTACAGGTTATATATCGTTATCTAATAAACTACGGGTTATATATCGTTATTTAATAAACTACGGGTTATATATCGTTATTTAATAAACTACGGGTTATATTTCCTTATTTACTGACTACAGGCTACATATCATTATACAATAATCTACAAGTTAAATATTGTTATTCAATGAACAACAGACTATATATCATTATGTTATAATCTATATATCGTTGTCTAATAACTTGGAGGTTATATATCGTTGTCTAATAAACTACGGGTTATATATCGTTGTCTAATAACTTATAGGTTATATATATCGTTGTCTAATAAACTACGGGTTATATATCATTGTCTAATAACTCACATGTTATGTATCGTTGTCTAATAAACTATGGATTATATATCGTTTTCTGATAATTTACGGGTTACATATCGTTGTCTAATAACTTACAGGTTACATATGGTTGTGTAATAAGTTACGGGTTATTATCGTTTTCTAATAACTTACGGGTTATGTATTGTTGTTTAATAACTTACAGGTTATATATCGTTATCTAATAAACTACGGGTTATATATAGTTATTTAATAAGCTACGGGTTATATTTACTAACTACAGGCTACATATTATTATACAATAATCTACAAGTTACATATTGTTATTCAATGAACAACAGATTATATAACATTATGTTATAATCTAAGAGTTATGTATCGTTATCCATCAAACTACAGGTTATATATCGCTATACAATAACATACAGGTTATACACATTGATTTAGAGCTCATTAGATATAAATACAAAGAATGTTCCTTTGTTAAGTTGAAGTAAAAATGTATTTTCAAGACGACTGGAATGGGTATTAAAACACTATTTGTTTTTTTTAATTAACGTTTCCATACCCATGTGAGTCATCTTGAGACCACACCTTTATACCCCAGAGATGTTGTTGCAAAAGTTGTGTTATCTCTGGGTTTCTGCTGCAGTGCTTCTACCTGCAGAACTGAAATATCCAGCATGTAGTATTGTCAAATTTCGTGCAGTTCACTTGTCCAGCGTTACAATTATTAGAAGTATAAAATATATATATATATTAAAAACAACAACTTTTATTTCCACTAGGATAAGAAGAAGGTAAATATTTTTGAGCAAGAAAAACTTCATGGTCTTTCAAGAACAAATTATCTGAACAATACAGTTGGGGAAATGGAAAAAAAACTGTTAAACAACTGTTTATCAACTGTACAAAACATGGTGTTTGTCACACGTACCGAACAGTTGTCATCCAGTGATACACATTACAGAAATATTTCGTTAGAAAATATCAGAAGTCGGAATAATTCCAAGTTCGAACACATAAAAGCAGTGATTAAAAGTTTTCATCGCTTCTAAGAGTGACTGAGATACGTTAGCTCAAATATTATTATTCTATAAAATTTACATCCATTAATTTCTGACAATATTAAAGGTGTGTTTACATGAAGTTCTCACTGTACTACAAGATATATATCAATTAATTTCTGACAATATTAAAGGTGTGTTTACATGAAGTTATGACTGTACTACAAGACATATATCAATTAATTTCTGACAATATAAAAGGTGTGTTTACATAACTCTTTGACTACACTACAAGGTGTGTATCTTTTCAGTTCTGACTATTCTTCAAGGTGTGTTTACATAAAGTTCTCACTGTACTACAAGATATATATCCATTAATTTCTGACAATATTAAAGGTGTGTTTACATGAAGTTCTGACTGTACTACAAGACATATATAAATTAATTTCTGACAATATAAAAGGTGTGTTTACATAACGCTTTGACTACACTACAAGGTGTGTATCTTTTAAGTTCTGACTATTCTTCCAAATGTGTTTACATGAAGTTCTCACTGTACTACAAGACATATATCCATTAATTTCTCACAATATTAAATGTGTGTTTACATGAAGTTCTCACTGTTTTACAAGATATATATCCATTAATTTCTGACAATATTAAAGGTGTGTTTACATGAAGTTCTCACTGTACTACAAGATATATATCCATTAATTTCTGACAATATTAAAGGTGTGTTTACATGAAGTTCTCACTGTACTACAAGATATATATTAATTAATTTCTGACAATATTAAAGGTGTGTTTACATGAAGTTCTCACTGTACTACAAGATATATATCAATTAATTTCTGACAATATTAAAGGTGTGTTTACATGAAGTTCTCACTTTACTACAAGATATATATCCATTAATTTCTGACAATATTAAAGGTGTGTTTACATGAAGTTCTGACTGTACTACAAGACATATATAAATTAATTTCTGACAGTATAAAAGGTGTGTTTACATAACGATTTGACTACACTACAAGGTGTGTATCTTTTAAGTTCTGACTATTCTTCAAGGTGTGTTTACATAAAGTTCTCACTGTACTACAAGATATATATCCATTAATTTCTGACAATATTAAAGGTGTGTTTACATGAAGTTCTCACTGTACTACAAGATATATATCCATTAATTTCTGACAATATTAAAGGTGTGTTTACATGAAGTTCTCACTGTACTACAAGATATATATTAATTAATTTCTGACAATATTAAAGGTGTGTTTACATGAAGTTCTCACTGTACTACAAGATATATATCAATTAATTTCTGACAATATTAAAGGTGTGTTTACATGAAGTTCTCACTGTACTACAAGATATATATCCATTAATTTCTGACAATATTAAAGGTGTGTTTACATGAAGTTCTCACTGTACTACAAGACATATATAAATTAATTTCTGACAATATAAAAGGTGTGTTTACATAACTCTTTGACTACACTACAAGGTGTGTATCTTTTAAGTTCTGACTATTCTTCAAGGTGTGTTTACATAAAGTTCTCACTGTACTACAAGACATATATCCATTAATTTCTCACAATATTAAATGTGTGTTTACATGAAGTTCTCACTGTTTTACAAGATATATATCCATTAATTTCTGACAATATTAAAGGTGTGTTTACATGAAGTTCTCACTGTACTACAAGATATATATCCATTAATTTCTGACAATATTAAAGGTGTGTTTACATGAAGTTCTCACTGTACTACAAGATATATATTAATTAATTTCTGACAATATTAAAGGTGTGTTTACATGAAGTTCTCACTGTACTACAAGATATATATCAATTAATTTCTGACAATATTAAAGGTGTGTTTACATGAAGTTCTCACTTTACTACAAGATATATATCCATTAATTTCTGACAATATTAAAGGTGTGTTTACATGAAGTTCTGACTGTACTACAAGACATATATAAATTAATTTCTGACAATATAAAAGGTGTGTTTACATAACGCTTTGACTACACTACAAGGTGTGTATCTTTTAAGTTCTGACTATTCTTCAAGGTGTGTTTACATAAAGTTCTCACTGTACTACAAGATATATATCCATTAATTTCTGACAATATTAAAGGTGTGTTTACATGAAGTTCTCACTGTACTACAAGATATATATCCATTAATTTCTGACAATATTAAAGGTGTGTTTACATAACGCTTTGACTACACTACAAGGTGTGTATCTTTTAAGTTCTGTCTATTCTTCAAGGTGTGTTTACATAAAGTTCTCACTGTACTACAAGATATATATCCATTAATTTCTGACAATATTAAAGGTGTGTTTACATGAAGTTCTCACTGTACTACAAGACATATATCAATTAATTTCTGACAATATTAAAGGTGTGTTTACATGAAGTTCTCACTGTACTACAAGATATATATCAATTAATTTCTGACAATATTAAAGGTGTGTTTACATGAAGTTCTCACTGTACTACAAGATATATATCTATTAATTTCTGACAATATTAAAGGTGTGTTTACATGAAGTTCTCACTGTACTACAAGATATATATCAATTAATTTCTGACAATATTAAAGGTGTGTTTACATGAAGTTTTCACTGTACTACAAGACATATATCCATTAATTTCTGACAATATTAAAGGTGTGTTTACATGAAGTTCTGACTGTACTACAAGACATATATCAATTAATTTCTGACAATATAAAAGGTGTGTTTACATAACGCTTTGACTACACTACAAGGTTTGTATCTTTTAAGTTCTGATTATTCTTCAAGGTGTGTTTACATAAAGTTCTGACTATTCTACAAGGTGTATATTTACTAAGTTTTTAACATTATTCACTGAAGTCTTTCTACAGAATATTGAAACATTGGAGTGTAAAAACTTTCCACAAGCTTTAGAAACTCCTCAGTGTAGTACGCAATACCTATGTTAACTCCAAGGTAAAAGTGTTTACAGCAGAACGTAATAATTTAATCACTGTTAATGTATTTTTAGTAACTGACGTTCAGTAATATGGTAGAGAAAATGTGAGAAGTGTTTACAGAAATAACAACATTCGGATTAAATTTTTATTTTACATATCCTGTAGCTACTGCGAATAAATTGGTTTATAATATTGAATTAACCGTCTGGTTTATAGTAAATAATTAACCCAATTTCAGTAAGGACAAACCTTATAAAAATAAGTGATTAATGATCGACGCATATTGATAAAGTGTACTTGTTTTTAAAGTAGCACATGATAGATTCTGTAATAAACGTTCTATATGTAGATCTAACAGTAATAATTAACACAGATTGTTCTTCATATTAATGTCTTCAAACAATGAAACAGACAAACAAACATGTTTGTTCTTTTGTTATTAATATTATATCACTGTAAGCTTGTTAATATTCTAATCTTTAAATACAGTTACGTATTGAACTACACATACAATACTTGTACACTAGTATTTTACTGACATCTCTTGAGTTTGTGTTTTCTTCTCAACAGTAAACAATATTTTAAAACGTATATCACGTTCAACAACTTACACGAAATGTGAAAGTATGACACTCAAGACACAGCTTTGAGGGACTCCAAGTTACTTTAGAAAAGAACAGGAAATTGTCGAACCCACAGGAAGTTGAAATCGCCTTCCCATAAAAACAATTTTAATAAAAATAGATAAATTGCCACGCAATCCAACATTCTCCTGCCAGATCCAGTTAAAAACAACCGAAAGAATAGGAAGATATGCAAGCAATAGATGATACAGCATCTCGTAGTGTAAATCATCAGATCTGAACAATGTAAAAGAACCAGCTTCAACTCCACCAGTGTAAAAGAGCGAGTTTAGTCATAGAGACGATCAGCTGGAAAGAAAAGAGGTGATCGTTCTCCGGAGTCTTGATGGCTAAGAAGATGGAGGATGAAGCAGAAGAGCTAGATATCAGGTAAAAGTTTTCACCGAGAGTATCGGTGATTTTCCGGGCACCAGGAACTTCCTGGACTTAGGTGAGCAAAATGGAAAGGGGGAAACAAATTACACTGTCCACTGGACTTCCGAACCTTGTACCACACGACTTGGAAATGGTCGTAGAAGACAAACTGGTTGTGAATTTAATCCCAGATTCCTTCTGAATTTGATGTCTTACCTCCCGCGCATGTGAACTGGCCTGCTGAAAAGCGATGCGTTTCGAAAGTGTGCGATAGCTACAAAGTGTATGTAAGATTCGTTTTTTGAGGTTTCCGTGCCATGTGCTGATTCCACCACGAAAGAGGCTAACTTGTAAAACCTATTGAGGTTTCAGTAATACAATGAGCAGCTGCCTGGATAATAAAGTAAGACACTGCTGCCACATAGTCGTTCATCAAAGACTTACAAACAAGTTCCGTGAGAGCAGTGAAAGAGGGCCAGTTGGCTTGGTCCAGCTTCCACCGGGTCACACGGGTCAAGTAGCATTCACCACCATTTTCTCTTAAGAAAATAGGGAAATTATTACTGCTTCGTGGGCTACCGTCAACCATCCATATAAAGTGGGAGAACAGTGAAGTGGAGCAGACCGAGAGATGAATAGTAGTTATGATTAGATGTATTAAAATAAGAATAATAACCAGTGTTGAAGAGAGAAGGGATGTGTTCCAAGAACATAGGGATCGACACCTCCATTCAATATCAGTACCTTCCCTAAGGAGATTATGTTCATTAAGGTACCCTAGGATTACAATAGGAGAACAGCAAGATCTGATTGATCATAGGTCTCTCTTGGAGACAATTGGATAAAACAAATGCTGATGTTACAATACGAAGAAACACACATAGCTAGAGCCTCCAAAGATGTGTGGAGTGACAAATACAGGGTGGACACATGATGATCGACCAGCAATACCACCCATCGTCCCTCACGCAACCTCTAATTACGATTCTAAGGAAAATTCCGAAAAGTGACCGAATCAGCAGGTTTCAGAAATATTTCCTGAAATCAGAGACACACAGGTTAGAAGGTAAATCTCAACAGTTTCACTGTATCAAAGTGGCCATTTTACTTATGTATAGGCGAGTTGGAGAAGAAACCTACAGTTTTCAACTGTGTCTTTTTTCTTTATCTGAAGGTATGTTGACCTTCATGGATTCTGCCCTGAGTCAACTGGGCAGGTCTCTGTGGTTCGAAGAAGTCTCCGACGACTGAGGGAACGAACCAATGATTCTTCTGAGTCTCGGGTACAGAGAAGAAAATGGAGCCGAGGAAATGACCAAACCCAAAACAAAAAGAAGCGAATCTGGTTTCATATTGTGGAACATTCGTGAACGTTATACCCAGTAAGTTACAATAGAATGATTGGATCATCTATAATGAACTGAAGTATATATTTAATTACCTCTGTGTATAACCAGAATTTACTAACAACAGTAAAGTTTTAATTATCTAACAAGACAGATGCTTTAATTAACATATATTTACAATAAAACTCAAAATGTATTCCGTAGATATTAAACATTTGTAATAAATAAAGATACTTACGTACAAACATAGGGTTATTTTTTCTCAGAAACTCTACAATAAAATCATATCACTTACATGCAAATAAAATCAGTGCTATAGGTTATTCTATTTTCTTTGTTTTTCAAATAAAGAATTTGTTTCAAATAGTTTTATTATTTATATTTAAGTAATTTCCTATTTCTCCAAATTAAAATGTAATATTCTTAGAAGCATTTTTATTGATGTAGACTATACGTATATATTTAAGCTTTCTCGTGGTGAAATTCGACAGTTATATTAAAACTCGGTTCCATGTTGTTTGTGAAACGTTATCCTGTAGAACTTTTTATAACCATTTTAATACGGAAAAAAGTCAATTTTATTATTTTCTCTAAGATCCTAGAAAGACTTGGGAACTTTTGTTTGTTTAGATATGTCTGTCAGACTTTACATTGTCGGCCGATGATAACTGATCTATCACTTTCTGCTGTTGAAATATATTCTGTTATAAACTAGGTTTAACTAGGTTTAAATGAAACAACGGATTCACAAGTTAATCACCTAAACCTAAATATGAAAGTGAATGTGAATAAATGTCGTCTTTCAGAAAATTTAGAATGTATCGGTTAATTGGTTTTTGAATTCTTCGCAAACCTACACACGGACTATCTGCGCTAGCCGTCCCTAATTTTGCAGTGTAAGAGGGAAGGCAGCTTGTCATCACCACCAACCGCCAACTCTTGGGCTAATATTTTTCCAACGAATAGTGAGATTGACCGCCACAGTATAACCCCCCCCCACTGCTGAAAGATCGAGCATGTTTGGTGTGACGGGGATTCGAACACGCGACCTTCAATTTACGAGTCGAATGTCTTACCACTTCGCCATGCCGGGCCGTTTAATTAGTTAAAGACATAATACTTTAGTTGTCATAGAGACCTTATTTTAATTACCTATAATTAACAATAAAATAATTACATCTTTTTCATCGGTTCTTTCAATATGTTATTTAATGTTTTCTTTCAGTTTCAGTATCGTAATCACCATTACTAGATAACTTTAAACTGTTTAACCTGGACCTACAGGAATGTTTCTTTATTTTATTATTATATGGAAACAAAACATAATTTATTAAACATGTTATTTACATTGAGTAAAAAAGAAAAGCGTTTATAAACAGATAGAAGACACTTTTTTAAAAATCTTAAATTTAGAAAATTACTAGAATTTCACGGCTTTACTCACGCTTGTAAGAATACAACACAACTCACGTAAGACAGTACAATAGCCATAGAATACCTTGTAATTACAGGTAAAATCAATCATAGATATAATTCATGTCAATAACACACAATATAAAGTTCAAGTTAAAAGAATATTTTTTTGTGGAATGTATAAACTTAAAAAAACCGTGAGCTAGTTCCTTGATTTGTATAAAGTTAAGTTCAAACCAACACAATCTATAATATATTATCAATTTACATTTCCTGCTGTTAATTATCTACGCCCATAATTACAATACAACATTCTGAGATTAGTTTTATTTTGAGTACTTAATCTGTAACTATAATCATAGTTTTAAAGTACTATTTATAAACTATGGTTTATTGGATAACTATGTCAGGTTAATGTTTACAACACAAGTTTCCTGTGTTTATTATTACGACCAATGAAATAATTAATAATATTTTATTCCAGACTTGAAATCAGTTTTTATTTTCCAGTATAAGAAATTTCGAATAATACATAAACAAGACATCACGCTGTGTTTGAAATCTACTGAACACACACATATTTAGACACATCTGACAATAACGTGTGACAACATAAAGTATCGTCTTCTCATTCATTATCATCAGCTTTTCCCAAAATATTCAACTCTGTTACGTTCCTAAAGAAAATCAGGATAAATAAATTATTGAAATTCTAACTTTTAACTGTATTTAGAATTGTTTTATCTGATGTAAATATTAAAAATATACAATATTTACTGTAAATATATCTACATTTTGTTCGTCTCTTTTAAACATTTATAACAAGTTACGTTTTACTAAATGTCATATATAGCTTTACGTTCTTTCTTACAATATATAATTCACAAAATTTGTACAGAACAACAACAACATAAACATTATTTACAAACCAGCACAAACAGCGAAACAGTGTGATCTTGTTTTGTAACGGTTTCCATTTCCCGCACAACCCCCGTAAATAAACGATTTACAGCGGTGGCTGGCTGGATCATAGTAATACCTGGTGAAATAAGCATAGCAAAGACCTGGGTCAGGCTTAGACCAACAGTCGAAACCTGTGAAAATATAAAACAGTCACTGACAGTTGAAAAGTGAATGTGTTAAATGTAATTATATATTAAAAGATACCTCCATTTACAGAAAACACAACGTAACACAAAAACAAGTAGGTTTTCCTATGTTGTGCTGAATCAACACTCACTGAACATGTAACGAAATCCAACCTTACCTGCTATTACTGAGAAGCTACAAAGTGACGTCACTAGAAGCAACAACATCAGTTTCCGATACATTTTTTGTTGTTCGTTACTCCAGAACTGATGGATACAGAATAATTCTTAACAACCATGAACACTTATATATAAAACATCCCAGCAAGTGACATTGACATGTGATCCAGTCTTCACGTGACTTTCCAGACTTGCTTAATTTCGGAAAAAACTGGTACCTTTTATTTTTGTAATAATGTACTGAACCTGTTTTACTTGGTAAAAGAAAAATAATATATTTTTCTTATGTACAGTTTGTTGTACGGTGTTACACTATACATGTAACAGTATAACTGACGTCACGGAAGTTGTTAGTAAAATAGTATAATTTAGACAATTGAAATTACTAACAATACACGTTTCGATTTCTAAGAATGTAGTTAATCGATATTTTGAAAATATAAATAACTGTTTAACTGTGTTTTAATCGCATTGTTACAATTACAAGAAAGAGGTATTACATCATGACAAGTAAACATAATTTCATAACTGGACGTTAACTTGGTTTCTAGGTCACGGCCAGTACGTGTTTAAAATTACATTAATGTTGTCATGACAACTAAAATATTATAAAGTTTCTTTAATTGAGAAGTTTAGGACAGATGATATTTAACATAACACAAATAACTTAGTTTTACTTAAATGTGCTTTCACGTTTTGTTTTAACAATCATTAATTGCTGAACTAATTGTTTGATTTATTTATAAAACTCAACTAAAATGAGTCTCATTGAAAGTTGAAGAAGCAGTTAGATGTCTCTATCAGCTTTATAGTAACGAATCAAAAACACGTGTGACAAAGATGTTTAACAGGTCTTCGTAGTTGTCTTTCAAAAATCTTTAAAAGAAATGTTGAAAAACGAAAGTACCAATCATCACAAGACTTTTATTAATGTGGTTATCACACTGAACTGGTTATATACTTTTACCATGTTAAGCCTACTTTAAAAAACATGAGATGATTTTCCTCTAACCAGACGAAAGTGTTTCACCAGTAGCTTCTGACCGATATTATTGAGGAGATAAGAAATATCTATACAGACAGAAAGATATTTAAATATCTCTTGAGAAACTCGGGAGAATTTAAAATATGTGATAATTTCGAAGGTCTGAACGCTGATAATAAGGAAAGTTTCAATGTATAGCACGTGACTATAAAGAAATGTCTGAAATCCAGCAGGTATTGATAGCATAGTTAACAATAGTTCTGTTTATAGCTTTTAGTATAACACATGTATCATTATAGATTCTTTAAATGACTATGTCGGATACTCTAAAGTTTGTTTGTTTGTTGAAATTATGCACAAAACTACACAGTAGATTATTTATGTTCTTCCAACCACGGGTATCGAAACCTAGTTTTCGCGGTGTGAGTCTGCCCACATACTGCGGAGGGTGCACTTAAAAGTAATTTCTTCACAAATACTTTCATAAAATAAGTTTTAAAACTGTTGGTTGTTGTCAGGTACAACATTTTTATGGGTAGTTTGTATGTAATAACAAACGGATGAAAGTGATACCAATACTACTTGTATCACTTACGTGTTAGGACCTGTAATGGCCTGGTGGTCACAGTGATTCTATTGCAATCTCTTAAAGTAATGTTCTATTTTACTATTCAGTTAGAGTAGTTCAAGAGTTGGTTGTAAGTTGTGTTGAGTATGTGACCTCCTTTATTCACTTCTAATATGGGGATAACTTATCATTTTAACTTTGTCATGACCACAACAACACAATACTATTGTATTAAATATAAGATTATTTACTATACATGTAGGAGTGCCTGTACTGTAACTCAAGGTCAGTAAAAGGCAGAGATAATTCGTTCAATGCTTCCTGAGATAGTTTCTACTGAATATTTGTTTCATCTTACAAATCCTGCATGCTACTCAAAGATAAATTTGAGAATACCATACCACTAGTAATCTCAAAACTGCTGGTATGGGTATTAACACTTTTATTGGTAAGGAGAAAACAATGTTGCGACCTACCAAGGTCATCTTCAGGTTGACCAAAACGTTGTTCTCTTTTTATCAGCAAAAGTGTTAACACCCAAACAAGCGTTCTGAGATACATTTTTTATTTCAAGTGGGTTTCTCGTGATCAAGGACCATACCGCTATAGTTAGGGTTATCTTATCTGTATTATAGTTTTGACCAACAGTACTACAGCTAATCTTAACCAATCAATAGCTTTGACCAACTAACGTATGTTCACCTGTGTTTTGGTACTGTACAATTAACTGCCTTAACAAACTGTCTTCTATTGTGACCATGTCAAACTGTACTATAATTTTACCTAAAGGACTACTCCATGAACTTGAAGCTTTAAAGCATGATATCAACACCTAAACTGGAAACAGCCAAGAGAGCTCATTGAGTAGTTTTTCTGTAAACAAACAAATCTACTTGTCGATAATATACTTTGAATCAAATAGTTTATACGATAGATTTTTATGACTGGTTTAAATTGTAAAATTAACTTAGCTGTTTATACTGTACGATTAATCGACTGTTCATACTATACAATTAACGGAATGTTAAACTTTAAGAAATTTATCAAATTATTCACATAATACGACAAGAACTGTCTCTGCTTGTTAGGTTTAGCTAACTGTAGACTGATTGCCACTTTTTCTCTTACAAGTACAAAAAGAAATGCTTGAACAGTATTTGTTGACTTGAGCCTGCTCTGTCACACGTCCGAATCAAGGTTACCTTACGTCATGTAAAGAAACCGTAGAAAACGAGACACAAAGTCAGTCCACCACGTGATCAGAACTTCTATGGTGTTTTGTTTTCCTTTTTGTAGTTAAGTGGAAAGCTAAACACTGGTCTGTCTATGCAGTGACTACGATGAATATATAAAACCTGTTCTTACAACATAAGATTTCAAGAGAAGTGATAAAGACCTGTAACGTATCCTGATAAAGAATGAATCTCACTTTAACAATCACGAAACTTACGGTATTACCACTAAAGAAAGCCAATATTTGATGTTACTAGTCAGGTAAATGAAAAATTCGTGTAGTAACGAAAACATTTACAAAAACACAGAGTGTGATAAAGACAGACATAAATGACAGAATGTTAAATATACCAACTTTCAAAGAGATATAAATCGCCTTTAAACAACATAATAACACAAAGTTATCTAACAGAATTACTCTTGTGTTTGAAAACAAGAACACAATTACTCTTGAAGATAACAGACATGATGTTATGAAAGTCTCATTGGTAAAATATGAAAAGGAACCGAAGTGGCAGCACATAGATTTGTTACAATAATCTGTAGAGAAATGAAATATTCACTTGACAGTGAAGCTATAATTAATGGAAGTTTTAATATGAGACATATACATTGGAAAAAACACTCGTACATTATGACAGTCTTATTAACCATTGAAAGAGATCACGACTGTAAGAAGTTATATACAAAATACTATCACCCAATAACTTAATAAAACAAACAATGTATCACGTTATTTTGCCTTGAAACAATTATACAAAACAAAGTGTTCTTGTGTTACAATTGTTATTACCCATCATTTAAAAACAACAATTCTCCTCTTACTGAATGAACACTTATCTCGTTCAACTTAATGATCGAATAACATTATTGTTTAGAGAAATTCCTCTTCTTTTATTCAGCCACCCTCCCATTGGTAATAAGGTTTAAAACTTGTTTATATACCGTTTTAGTGTTATTTACGATGGATTCATTTTTTCTTTGAAATACTTAAGCCTAAAAGGCCTTTTCCAAGTGAAGTCAAGAATATAAGTTTTCTCGACGACACTGAACTTGGTAAAGTGAGAATAATATTATTTATGTCTGCTGAGTATTGTTCTGGGAAAAATATTTTATTTTCCAGTCATCACGAAACGTGGTTAAAACGGAAAATAAATGATAAACCAAGACTTCCGCAATTCCTGGAAAGAGGAACAACAATAAATACAATATTTTTATATTGCTGTTTGCTTTGAATTTCGCGTGAAGCTACACGAGGGCTATCTGCGCTACCAGTCACTCATGTATGAATGGAAGCCTAAAGGGAAAGCAGATAGTCATCGCCACTCCGGGCAACTCTTGGGCTACTCTTACTAAAAAATAGTGGAATTGAGTATGATTTTATAACGCTCCCACAGCTGAAAGGATGCATGTTTTGACAGGGATTCGTATCAATAAACCTCAGAATGTGACTCTAGCATCTCAACCACATGACCATGACGGGTTTAAATGTTATTATTTTCTATTTGTTTCCATCACAACATCTAAAAGTGTTGACATGAAATCTTTTATGGATGTTGTTCCATTATATTTGTACCGATCTATATTTTAATGTTAAAGAATAATTTCCATTACTTTAAATCAACTTCTGTTTTAAATTCTTCTAATTTATCATTATCTTTGAAAAAGATTATCTAATAAAAAACCTAGCAATTAATTTGAAGTAATAAAAATGAAATAAATAATTATCACCATGTGATATATATTTCATGATCGTTACAAACAACTCCTACCTGTTGTTTCTGACAAGTTACACAGTGAACAACTATTGTTATCTCTATATCCATATTTCTCTTTACTTTTTGAAAACTGACTAACATAGACTAAGTCATAACTAACCATGGACACTTTTGTATAAAACTACTGTCACCAAGTGACATTGACAAGTAATCTAACCTTCACGTGATTTTCTGGAATTATGAGGCTCCGGGAAAACTATTATCTTTAACTTTCATGCCAATGTCCTAAACCGGTTTTATTAACCTTAATACAAGAAAAACACACACTTATGAATAAATTAACAAGAAAAAATAAAATAGCGTAAATAACAACAAGGGATTTTTCTCATGTCAGTTGCAGACACCTCTTATAGAACTCGCAACAAAAATACAACCAAATCTGTGACTACTGAAAAGTAAGAAAACAACCAATACTTTTTATGTAATTATCTTTCTCGTTTCTTACTAAAAATATAAGTTTGTATCGTAAGTATAAAGTTGAACAAGATCTCAAATCTCTCAAGAGATGACGGAGCTATGAGTTATACGTCTATACTTTTAAAAGCTCAGAGTATTTCTTTAAATTCTCATGCCAAGACTAAAAAATTAGTGTTTCGAACTACTGGACGTTAACTTGGTTTCCAGGTGACGGCCAAACATTGTTTTAACATACATTAATGAAGCCATGATCATTAAAAAAAAACTATTATATTTGTTTCATTCGTAAGTTATAGTTTACTTCAAAAAACACTTTAGTGAATAATAATTTAATTTTTTTCAAATTGTACTTTCAGATTTAGCTTTAAAATTTGTTGACAGCTAATTTATTTATTTATAAAATTCTAGTAAAACAGGTTTCGTAAAGCATTGTACAAGTACCATATGCACCCTGGAGTGTCAAGTGCTCTTTGACCTCTTTCTTTACTTATATGGTCATGCAGTGTTGGTCAGAGTGAGCTGACATTCTCCAACCCTTTGTCCATGTACTGGTATACATTTACAGACATTCTCTTGCTCTACTAGTGGGAAGTATGTGGGTTTTTTCTTTCCTTTCTTATATATTTGTATATATTTCTCCCTTATTTATTTTTGTGTTTAAAATATATCTTGATTGGAGAGAGGTGATTAAGGCTATCTTCATCATGTATGTTATTGTACTGTGTCTGTCTGGTATGGTTGGTATGTTTGTGTATAAATTTAGATGATGTGGTTCTGGGAACTCTGTATACTGTTGTGAGGAATGTGTTTTGTATTGTCTGCAGCTTGGTTTGGATTATTTTGGTACTTACAGTTATCCAAGCTGAAACTGTATAGTTTATTACTGGTCTAATGTATGTTTTGTAAATTGTTAATATATTGTCTATTGATGCTCCACTGTTCTTACCAGTTAGACTCCTAGCATAGTTGGTTCTTCGCCAGACTTTACTTTTAATTTCACTTACATGGTTAATCAATGTTAATTTTGAGTCGTAGGTTAAACCTAGAAATTTTGCTGATGTGGCAGTCTGAAGTAATGTTCCATTCATATATATTTCAGACTGTAGTTTTTTTGTGTTTTGTCTGCTTTGTAAAGATGACAACTTGTGTTTTTGCTGTATTTATTTTTATTCTGTATTTTTGACAGTTTTCACTTATTCTATTTAGTTGTGGTTGTATGTTTGTGGCTACTAATGTTGTTGTTGTGGCACTTTTTCCAGACTTCCACATCATTAGTGAACTATGGGAAGAATCCATGATTAGGATCCTTCAATGGCAAATTGTTTCCATACATGATGAAAAGTACAGGGCTATCCACCCCCTCCAAGAGTTACACCAGCTTCTCCATACATGATGAAGAGTACAGGGCTATCCACCCCTCCTTGAGGGACACCAGCTTCTCCATACTTGATGAAGAGTACAGGGCTATCCACCCCTCCTTGAGGGACACCATCTTCTCCATACATGATGAAGAGTACAGGGCTATCCACCCCTCCTTGAGGGACACCAGCTTCTCCATACATGATGAAGAGTACAGGGCTATCCACCCCTCAATGAGGGACACCAGCTTCTCCATGCATGATGAAGAATAGACGACTAACCACCCCTCCATGAGGGACACCAGCTTCTCCATACATGATAAAGAGTAGACGGCTAACCACCCCTCCATGAGGGACACCAGCTTCTCCATACATGATGAAGAGTAGACGGCTAACCACCCCTCCTTGAGGGACACCAGCTTCTCCATACATGATGAAGAGTAGACGGATAATCACCCCTCCATGAGGGACAGCAACTTATCCATACATGATAAAGAGTAGACGGCTAACCACCCCTCCATGAGGGACACCAGCTTCTCCATACATGATGAAGAGTACAGGGCTATCTACCCCTCCATGAGGGACACCAGCTTCTCCATGCATGATGAAGAATAGACGGCTAACCACCCCTCCATGAGGGACACCAGCTTCTCCATACATGATGAAGAGTAGACGGCTAACCACCCCTCCATGAAAGACACCAGCTTCTCCATACATCATGAAGAGTACAGGGCTAACTACCCCTCCTTGAGGGATACCAGCTTCTCCATTCATGATGAAGAGTACAGGGCTAACCACCCCTCCTTGAGGGACACCAGCTTCTCCATACATGATGAAGAGTACAGGGCTATCCAACCCTCTATGACGGACACCAGCTTCACCATACTTGATGAAGAGTACAGGGCTATCCACCCCTCCTTGAGGGACACATGCTTTTCCATACATGATGAAGAGTACAAAGCTAACCACCCCTCCTTGAGGGACACCAGCTTCTCCATACATGATGAAGAGTAGACGGCTAACCACCCCTCCATGAGGGACACCAGCTTCTCCATACATGATGAAGAGTACAGGTCTAACTACCCCTCCTTGAGGGATACCAGCTTCTCCATACATGATGAAGAGTACAGGGCTATCCACCCCTCCTTGAGGGACACATGCTTTTCCATACATGATGAAGAGTACAGGGCTATCCACCCCTCCTTGAGGGACACCAGCTTCTCCATACTTGATGAAGAGTACAGGGCTATCCACCCCTTTTTGAGGGACACATGCTTTTCCATACATGATGAAGAGTACAAAGCTAACCACCTCTCCTTGAGGGACACCAGCTTCTCCATACATGATGAAGAGTAGACGGCTAACCACCCCTTCTTGAGGGACACCAGCTTCTCCATCCATGATGAAGAGTACAGGGCTATCCACCCTTCCTTGAGGGACACCAGCTTTACCATACATGATGAAGAGTGCAGGGCTATCCACCCCTCCATGAGGGACACCAGCTTCTCCATACATGATGAAGAGTAGACGGCTAACCACCCCTCCATGAGGGACGCCAGCTTCTCCATACATGATGAAGAGTACAGGGCTAACCACCCCTCCATGACGGACACTAGCTTCGCCATACATGATGAAGAGTACAGGGATATCCACCCCTCCTTGAGGGCCACCAGTTTCTCCATACATGATGAAGAGTACAGGGCTACCCACCCCTCCATGAGGGACACCAGCTTCTCCATACATGATGAAGAGTACAGGGCTATCCACCCCTCCTTGAGGGACACCAGCTTCTCCATACATGATGAAGAGTAGACGGATAATCACCCCTCCATGAGGGACAGCAACTTATCCATACATGATAAAGAGTAGACGGCTAACCACCCCTCCATGAGGGACACCAGCTTCTCCATACATGATGAAGAGTACAGAGCTATCCACCCCTCCATGAGGGACACCAGCTTCTCCATACATGATGAAGAGTACAGGGCTATCCACCCCTCCATGAGGGACACCAGCTTCTCCATGCATGATGAAGAATAGACGGCTAACCACCCCTCCATGAGGGACACCAGCTTCTCCATACATCATGAAGAGTACAGAGCTAACTACCCCTCCTTGAGGGATACCAGCTTCTCCATACATGATGAAGAGTACAGGGCTATCCACCCCTCCATGAGGGATACCAGCTTCTCCATACATGATGAAGAGTACAGGACTAACTACCCCTCCTTGAGGGACACCAGATTCTCCATACATGATGAAGAGTACACGGCTATCTACCCCTCCATGAGGAACACAAGCTTCTCCATACATGATGAAGCGTACAGGGCTAACCACTCCTTCTTGAGGGACACCAGCTTCTCCATACATGATGAAGAGTACAGGGCTATCCACCCCTCCATGAGGGACACCAGCTTCTCCATACATGATGAAGAGTACAGGGCTAACCATCCCTGCTTGAGGGACACCAGATTCTTCATACATGATGAAGAGTACAGAGCTAACCACCCCTCCTTGAGGGACACCAGCTTTACCATACATGATGAAGAGTGCAGGGCTATCCACCCCTCCATGAGGGACACCAGCTTCTCCATACATGATGAAGAGTAGACGGCTAACCACCCCTCCATGAGGGACGCCAGCTTCTCCATACATGATGAAGAGTACAGGGCTATCCACCCTTCCTTGAGGGACACCAGCTTTACCATACATGATGAAGAGTGCAGGGCTAACCATCCCTGCTTGAGGGACACCAGATTCTTCATACATGATGAAGAGTACAGAGCTAACCACCCCTCCTTGAGGGACACCAGCTTTACCATACATGATGAAGAGTGCAGGGCTATCCACCCCTCCATGAGGGACACCAGCTTCTCCATACATGATGAAGAGTAGACGGCTAACCACCCCTCCATGAGGGACGCCAGCTTCTCCATACATGATGAAGAGTACAGGGCTATCCACCCTTCCTTGAGGGACACCAGCTTTACCATACATGATGAAGAGTGCAGGGCTATCCACCCCTCCATGAGGGACACCAGCTTCTCCATACATGATGAAGAGTAGACGGCTAACCACCCCTCCATGAGGGACGCCAGCTTCTCCATACATGATGAAGAGTACAGGGCTATCCACCCCTCCTTGAGGGACACCAGCTTCTCCATACATGATGAAGAGTACAGGGCTAACCACCCCTCCTTGAGGGACACCAGCTTCTTCATACATGATGAAGAGTACAGGGCTATCCCCCTTCCATGAGGGACACCAGCTTCTCCATACATGATGAAGAGTACAGGGCTATCCACTCCTCCATGACAGACACCAGCTTCTCCATACATGATGAAGAGTACAGGTCTAACCACCTTTCCTTGAGGGACACCAGCTTCTCCATACATGATGAAGAGTGCAGGTCTATCCACCCCTTCATGAGGGACACCAGCTTCTCCTTACATGATGAAGAGTACAGGACTATCCACCCCTCCTTGAGGGACACCAGCTTCTCCATACATGATGAAGAGTAGACGGCTAACCACCCCTTCTTGAGGGACACCAGCTTCTCCATACATGATGAAGAGTACAGGGCTAACCACCCCTCCATGAGGGACACCAGCTTTTGGAGTAAAGTATTCAAGAATGGTTCTCTCTACATTTACTGTGATTTCTAGAAAGTTGGACAGCTAGCAAATAACTCCACGCGGTAGTCACAGTTCATTCATTCGGAACCGTAGACCGCTGTGCCATACAGTGTCAAATACTTTCTTAATGTCAACAAAGAAGGCGACAGTGCATTGTTTATTGTTAAAGCTGTTTAATATTTCTACAGTTAGTCTAACTAAGTAGTTTGTTGTTTGTTTAAATTTTCTTAATCCCTTTTGTTCTTCTGGTAATTTTGATGTTATCTCAAAGAATGTGAAGAGTCTATTACTTATTATTATCTTAAGAATTCTGACTACACAGCTGGTCAGGCTGATTGGTCAGTAGCTATTAGTTTTATTGACTGGCTTTTCTACCTTATAAAACTTTAATATATTCTCATGCTTCCAAAAAAACTGCTATGTATCCAGAGGATAGAGATAAGTTGAAAAGTGCTTTCAGGTGATCAAACTATTTCGGAGTGCCTTTTTCTAGGAAGAAGGCTTGTATTTCATCTTCACCTGGAGATTTGTTTTTATTGCTTCATGAAGTTCACGTGTAGATATTTCTTTTGCTAGGATCGTGTCTTCCTAGTTTTTTATGTTTCTTGGGAAAACTGGTTCAAATTGTTCTTTATTGTTTAGTTTATAGTTTGTGACTTTGTTATAAATATAAGTATTTATACTTGGATCAGTATGTATTTTAAAAGTATTACGTATTTCGGTTTTTTCTTTATATTTGTATATTATTGTATTATTGTATTCAAGAGTAGGATATTTCTTTGTGGCTGGATTGTCGTTGGTCAGTCGTCTAAGGTGTGTCCAGAATTTTTTCTAGTCAGTTTTATTGTTTAATTTTGAGCAACACTTATCACATTTATGATTTTTTCGTAACTTTATTTGTGCTCTTATGTGATTCTTTTATGTTGTTAATTTGTGTTTTGGTTTCTCTGTCTTTTGTTATTATCATATATCAACTTAAGAGACTTCTTCCTTTATTGTTGGTACAGTTGCATCCAAAGTTAACATTGTTACTGTTGTGATCTCCAATGACTATAGAGTTATGGTTGTGGGAAAATTGAGTAATGTTATGTCTAGTTACTTAAGTGGTGAACAGTATATTCCTGATATTGTTACTTTTGTTATTTTTATTTACAGAATACCCTTAGTAACATGTTCGTTATTACTGCTCATACTGTGACTGATAGATCTGTTTTATACAGCATCATTATACCTCTGTTTTCATCGTTTTTGTTTATTCTGTCTTTCCTTATTGTTGTGTAATATGGTATTTTAAATCTATTGTTGTTATATATTAAAGTTTTGAGGGTCAGTCTCTTGTGTAAGGTCTCATATTTCATGGAACCTATTGCACACCTTGGATGTTGATATACACTACTGTGAACTTTATGTTGTCAGTAGGTATTCTGTAAGTGTTGTTGTTATCTGTGGTATATGAGATATAATCTGTTTTTACAGGATGTCGGCTATCCTATCAATACAGTTGATTGTTTGGTTTGGTTTTGTGTATTCTGTTATAAATTCTGAGATTATGCTTTTGATTATGTTAGTCAACATGCTTGTTTTGTCAAGTGTGTTAGCGTTTGTTTCTGGGAGTGTGGTATTGTTTTCTTGTGATTTTTGTGTTTATATTGAGGTGTTGTTTTCTTGTGATTCTTGTGTTTGTATTAAGGTTTTGTTTTCTTGTGTAACATTACTTTGTTCCTGCTGTTTTTGTCTTTCGTTTCTTTTTAACATTTGTTCATAAGTTATTTTATATGGTAACACTGATACGAACTAATATCTTTCCACCTTGGAAGAACAAACTTGTATAATAACGGGAAAAGAAAACAAAGACCACAGGTGTCGCTAGTTGCCAGACACAAAGATATTCGGCGATTTAATAAAATATTGATTATGATTTTTCTGGAGAGCTATTAAGGATTTGGGGCACTGGTAACTAGAATCGGGGCACGGGCATCACGTGCCAGTGTCTAACAAGGTATTAGCTTATTGATATATTTCAAATTATTATTAAAACCACAGAAAATACCAGAATGGTGTGGTTTGTTTTGAGCAAGTGTGTTAAGGTGTTCCACTCGTAATCTGAGGGCCGCGGGATCGAATCCTGGTCGCATCAATCATGTTCGCCCTTTCAGCCGTGGGGACGTTGATAAAAGAGTAGCCCAAGAGTTGGCGGTGGGTGGTGATGACTAGCTGTCTTCCCTCTAGTCTTACATCTTACACTGCTAAATTAGGGACAGCTAGCGCAGATAGCCCTCGTGTAGCTTTGCGCGAAATTCAAAAATAAAGTTTTTGTGGTGAATTTTGTTTTTCCTTTTGGATGTAACAGTTGTAAAACCTTCTTGTACATTTGTGTCTGTCTCACTGTCTGTGTAGTTTACAATAGTATCGTTCTGAATGTTTACAGTTCTTCTATCAACATCCAAAGTGTTTCTGTTGTTAGTTGTGAGAAAAGCTCCCTCTACCACAGTATTAGATGTTTCTGCTACTTTCTCGTTTTTTGAATTTTCAGACGAATTAGTAAGTTTTATTATTTTTCTTTGGGCTTTTCGTCTTTTTCTAACATTATTTTATTTTGCTTTATCTACTGTGTTTAGTTCTTTCGTTGTTACAGTACATAGAGCGAACAGGGTGGAGTTTGTATCTCTATTAAGTATTTGGCCTACAACAAAACTAGACTTGTGCTTTTTTCGTCTTATTCCGGAGGCTTGAACAACGAGAACTTTCTCGCGTGGCATCACGTATTTTTTCCCGCTCTATTATTTGAGAATTCTTTAGGTAGCTATCGGTGTACTTTTGTTTGTTTTTGAATTTCGCGCAAAACTACACAAGGTCTATCTGCGCTAGCCGTCTATAATTTAGCAGTTTAAGATCAAAGGGAAGACAGCTAATCATCACCACCCACCGCCAACTCTTTGGATACTCTTTAACTAACAAATAGTGGGATTGATTGTCACGTTATAATGCCTCCACGGCTGAAAGAGGGAGCATGTTTGGTGCGACGGGAATTCGAAAATTAGGAGAGATAGATCGGTTGATCGGTGATAGTAACTTAGAGGATGGCTAGATGTTCCTTGGAAAGCAATGAGAACCAAGTTTGTAACATCTTATTTCAGGAACTCATTACTCCATCATAGCCTCGGTCTTCATTGCGTTCCAAGGAACACTAACCATCCTATAAGTTACTATCACCCCAACCCAATGGCTCAATCGGGAGTTCCTATGTCTTCCTCGTGTGTCTAAAGTGTACGTCAGATTTTAGTCTATCAGCAGAATGTCAAGTTTGTTGGTGGCATTTTTTAATACATATATAAATAAACTATATATTTATTATTATTTGAAATTTATATTTTTTCTTTTTATTTATTTTTATATTTAAAATATAAGTTAACTGGGGGAGAGATATTTAGGACTAGCTTCATCATGTATGAGGTACCTGTCTATTTCGCATAGTAATTCGTTTTTCATCCAATTCTTATAAAAGTACATTATTGTAATATGTAGGAGTCCATCTGGTATTGTTGGCAGGTGATATAGTTCTTGGAACTCTGTATGCAGTTATGAGGAGTGTGTTTTGGATTGTTTGTAGTTTAGTTTTAATTATTTTATTGCTTACAGTTATCCATGCTGGAGCTGCATATTCTATTACAGGTCTAATATATGTTTTATTGATTTTTAGTATGTTATCTGTAGATGCTCCACTGTTTTTACCAGTTGGACTCCTAGCATAGTTAGTTCTTCGCCAGACTTAATTTTTTAATTTCGTTCACATGATTGATCCAAGTTAGTTTAGAATAATAGGTTAAACCTAAAAATTTTGCCGATGGGGTAATCTGGAGTAGAGTGTCATTCATATATAATTGTGGCTGTTGTTTTTTGTTTTGTAAAATTCCTAAACACTACGAGTTATGTTTTTGCTCTGTTTATTTTTATTCTATATTATTGACAGATTTCACTTATTCTATTTTGTTGCGGTTGTATGTTAGTGGCTGCTATCGTGGGTGTTGCGGCACTTTTCCAGACTGCCACATCATCTGCAAACTGTGAAGAGAATCCATGATTTGGATCCCTCAGTGCCATATTGTTTACATACATAATGAAGAGTATAGGGCTAACCACCTTTCCCTGAGGGACACCAGCTTCAGGAGTAAAGTATTCAGAAAATGTTCTCCACCTAACGGCGTCGTGACTTAGTTGGTTAAAGCGCCTGTCTAGTAAACAGGAGATCGCGAGTTCGATTCTCGCCGGTGCCTATAAAAGTTTATCAAATTTACTTTTGAAAGTGAGTTTTCTCGGGGTACTCCCGTTTCCCCCCACAGCAAAATCTCTGGCATCGGACCTGTAGGTCCCAGCCTCATTCTGAAAAGGGCCGTTTACCCAGTCAAGGTTATCTAATCAATTACAGTAAATTTTAAAAACCAATTCGCCACCTGCCAGGGTTCTCCATCCTCGAGCCAAGGTCTGGCTCACTTCACTTTCGCTTCTTTCGTCCAGTTCTCCCGTCCTTCCTCTCACTCACAAATATTTTTGAAATGTTAAAAATAAAGTAAAAATTCCACGGATATTTTAAAACATATCTCATGTAAGGGTACGAAGAGGAACCACAACGTTCCTGAACACCCCAGTTGGAGAGAGAACTCTTCTGATTTCTCTCTCTCTAAACTGAACCCCTGCCACGTTTGTTTAGTTTAGTTAGCTTTATTGTTTGAAAGATTCTTTGTTTTTTAATTTCGCGCGAAAGTACTCGAGAACTATCTGGGCTAGCCGTAGGTTAATTTAGCAGCGTGACATTAGAGGGAAGGTAATTTGTCATCACTACCCACCGCAAACTCTTTAGGTGTTCTTTAAACAACGAATAGTCGGATTGGTCGACCATTATAACGCTCCTATGGCTGAAAGAGCGAGCATATTTGATGCGACAGGGATTCGAACTCCCTACCCTCAGATTACGAGTCGAAAGTCTAAACCACCTGGCCGTGCAGAGTCTGTTCCAAACAATTCGGCACTATGTTAATAAAATGTACGTCTTATTAAAAAGAAATGGTTCTATTTCAATAAAACAATGTGAACCACATTTTTCAGTTGAATACAAGAAACAAAGATTTTTCAAAAACTGAAAATATAAAAAACATACTTATAGAAAAAGAAACAAGTTTGGCTGAAGACAAAAACAAATGACGATATTTTTCATGTAAAGAAAACTTACAACAATGTAAAAACTTCTTGAATATTTATTTTAAAAATGTATAAATTTTTATGGTCGATTTTATTTCATTACCTCATTCAAGTCTTATAGATAAAATTTTTTACAAAGTATGTTTCTTATGGTTTATCAAAGTAATGCCACATTTTAACAACAAATTACCTGCCGTAATAAGTTGAGTGCCTACCCGATACCATCAGGCTTTATGGAATGTCACGCTGTATGGTGAAGACCACACACAACATGTACGAAACTTGTAATAATTGTTCCAGAACATTGGTTGGGTCCATGAACAAATCTTTATTCTGTTTTAAATTTCATCAGCCATCGTCAAATATTTATAATTTAAACATAGGTTTGTTGAGTTTAAATTACCATTTATTATTTACGTATAGAGTTCTGCTCGCTATTTTCAAAACAACAAAATACACCTGCAGGTAGTCTTTTAAACAATAAATATACAGTTGAAACTTGCCTATTGTTGTCATCTGTATTGCTATATTTAATCTCATAAATAAACAATGACAAAAGTTTGGTTGTGAGTTCACGAGAACTTGTTTTAAAATAACAGCTTTTAACAATAAAGTTTAAAACTAAATATATTTGCTTCCTTCTGGTATCATCAGTAATAGAGCTGAAGTGTATTACAGTTTTATACACTTTCAGTGGGACAGTAAAAGATGTTAACATGTGATAAGACAGTAAAATATTAATATGTTCATTCACTGTTCAGGTAAGGCAGGTTTATACAACTGATTTTAATTCACTGTTCTATATATGTACCAATATTATCCATACAATTGTTTTTATTTATTATATTAAACCCTGTCATTCTTTGTCTCTTTCAGAAATTATTGTGTTACTTTTATATGTTTTTAGTACAACTAGGGTTATCTCATGATTACATACAAGGAACGTGTTTTTGATATCAGAAACAACTAATTTGGCAACTCTAGTTCTAATAGTATCCTTTGTAATACCAGATTCAACTGTCATAATTAATAGTATCCTTTGTAATACTAGATTCAACTGTCATAATTAATAGTAACCTTTGTAATACTAGATTCAACTGTCATAATTAATAGTATTTTTTGTAATACTATATTCAACTGTCATAATTAATAGTATCCTTTGTAATACCAGATTCAACTGTCATAATTAATAGTATCCTTTGTAATACTAGATTCAACTGTCATAATTAATAGTATCCTTTGAAATACTAGATTCAACTGTCATAATTAATAGTATTTTTTCTAATACTAGATTCAACTGTCATAATTAATAGTATCCTTTGTAATACTAGATTCAACTGTCATAATTAATAGTGTTTTTTCTAATACTAGATTCAACTGTCATAATTAATAGTGTTTTTTCTAATACTAGATTCAACTATCATAATTAATAGTATCCTTTGTAATACTAGATTGAACTGTCATAATTAATAGTATCCTTTGTAATACTAGATTCAACTGTCATCTTTAATAGTATCCTTTGTAATACTAGATTCAACTGTCATAATTAATATTATCCTTTGTAATACTAGATTCCACTGTCATAATTAATAGTATTTTTTCTAATACTAGATTCAACTGTCAAAATTAATAGTATTCTTTGTAATACTAGATTCAACTGTCATAATTAATAGTATCCTTTGTAATACTATATTCAACTGTCATAATTAATAGTATCCTTTGTAATACTAGATTCAACTGTCATCTTTAATAGTATCCTTTGTAATACTAGATTCAACTGTTATAATTAATAGTATCCTTTCTAATACTAGATTCAACTGTCATCATTAATAGTATCCTTTGTAATACTAGATTCAACTGTTATAATTAATAGTATCCTTTGTAATACCAGATTCAACTGTCATAATTAATAGTATCCTTTGTAATACTATATTCAACTGTCATAATTAATAGTATCCTTTGTAATACTAGATTCAACTGTCATCATTAATAGTATCCTTTGTAATACTAGATTCAACTGTTATAATTAATAGTATCCTTTGTAATACTATATTCAACTGCCATAATTAATAGTATCCTTTGTAATACTAGATTCAACTGTCACAATTAAACCGTAAAGATACAGATTTAATTTTATCATTGTTTAACCAGTCAGTTCGTTGCGATAACAATTGTGACGGAATTACATCACTGCATATCTGTTTTTCTATTGGTCTATCTTCGTTCATTCTTTCTTCATCTTTCAAACACTTTTCAATCTGTTTTCTCAGCGGGTTCACATGATACTTGATGTGATTATAATGTGACCAATACACTCAGACACAGGTTTTGAATTAAACACTAACGGTTTTATGCTGTCAGAGACCAAACAACAGAAAATGTATATTTTGGACTCGTGTAGTCCTATTTGAAGCACAAACGTTTAGCTTGTAGTTCAGTCATCTCTTGACCAATTTGAAATCTAATTGCGGATTTAGACTCACGATTCAAACTTAGATTTTGAGTAATACACAAGACAGGCGTATAAAGAAAACTATTGGTTGTTCTAGTAGTGACGTCACATTTTCAATTTGTCAGTAGCCACAGGTGTGGTTATATGTTTGTGACGTGTTCTGTGAGAACTGTCTGCATGGAACATGAGAAAACTCACTTGTTGTTAGATAAGTTATTTTATTTTTATTTCGTGTTAATTTATTGCTAAGTTTATTTTGTTTTAAGTTTAATAAAACCGGTTCAGTACATTATAACAAAAGTTAAAGTTTCTAGTTTTTCCTAACTTATACAAGTCCTGAAAGTCACGTGAAGGTTAGATTATTTGTCAATGTCACTTGATAAGAAGTTTTATATAAAAGCATCCATGATTAGTTACGACTTAGTCTGTGTTTGTCAGTTTTCAACTAACGAAGGTAAATATGTTTAAAGAGATAACATTAGTTGTTCTACTAGGGATAACACTGGGTAACTTGTCAGTAACAACAGGTAGGAGTTGTTTGTAACGATCATGAGGAAAATCATGTTTATAATTATGCTATTTCATTTTTATTTCATAAAATAAATTGATAAGTTTTTGAGTATAGCTTTAGAATTTCGATGTCAGGATATGTAGCACATAATGTTTCATATGGTAGAATTACCTGGAAAATAATAGTTTAAAAATATTCTAACTGTGGAGGTAAACTGATGTTAGGTTTAAAATTTTCACTTTTCAATATAGTGTATTAAACAGTTATTATGTATCCTAAGGTATTCTAAATTTAATGTACCTAGTAGGTTTGTTTTTATTTGTTTTTGAAATTCGCACAAAGCTACGCCAAGGTATCTGTGCTAGCCGTCCCTAATTTAGCAGTGTAAGACTAGAGGGAAGGCAGCTAGTTATCACCACCCACCGCCAACTCTTGGGCTACTCTTGGCCATGACGGGCCTTACCTAGGACGAGAGGGTGGTCAGGCAAAGCAAGGTGTGTTAAGACGTTCGACTCGAAATCTTAGGGTCGCGGGTTCGAATCCCAGTGGCACCAAACATGCTCGCCCTATTAGCCAAGAGGGTGTTATGATATAACGGTCCATCCCATTATTCTTTAGCCCAATAGTTGGCGGCGGTGGGTGGAGATGACTAGCTGCCTTCCCTCTAGTATTTCACTGTTAAATTTGGGACGACTAGTGCAGATAGCCCTTGTGTAGCTTTGCGTGAAATTAAAAAAAAAAAACAACCAAACAAACTTCAAGAGGGAATGATCACTTTATACTTTCACAGGTCTGGATAAAGATTGCCAATCTCCACCTGTTACAGGACCTTGTGAAGCTATTATACCAAGATATTACTACGATCCCGAAAGTCACCAGTGTAAGAAATTTAATTTCGGTGGTTGTGGCGGGAACGGAAACCGATATGAAACAATAGCAGACTGTTTGTCTGCTTGTTCAGGTTTGTTAATAATGTTTAATGTCTTATTGTTGTTCATTAAACTTTGATTTCACTAGAATACAGTAAAAATGTAAGCTATACTTACGGCTGGAATAACTTTATATCAACTGGTGGTAAACCTAATATCATCATATCAACTAGTTGTAAACCTAACATTATTATTATATCAACTGGTGGTAAACCTAACATTATTATTATATCAACTGATGGTAAACCTAACATTATTATAAAATCAAATAGTTTAAACCTAACATTATTATTATATCAACTAGTGGTAAACCTAACATTATTATTATATCAACTGGTGGTAAACCTAACATTATTATTATATGAACTAGTGGTAAACCTAACATTATTCTATATAAACACTTCCTATAATAAACTTTTCTATTTATTTAATATTACTGTTGTTTCAATTATTTATACAATTAAATCTGGTTTATTTATTAAACTGGTGATAAAAGTTCTTGCTGCTCTACAATTGTAAACATCTAATATTACATTTCCTTCAAACCTTTATTTTGTTTTAGGTTGTTTTCTCAAGTAGCAAATATAGCCCGGCATGATCAGGTGTGTTAAAACGTTCGACTCGTAATCTTAGGGTCACGGGTTGAAATGCCCATCGCACTAAACATGCTAGCCGTTTCAGCCGTGGGGGCGTTAGACTTTGACGGTCAATCCCACTATTCGTTGGTAAAAGAGTAGCCCAAGAGTTGGCAGTATGCGGTGATCACTAGCTGCCTTCCCTCTAGACTTACCCTACTAAATTATGAATGGTTAGCCCACATAGTCCTTGAGTTTCTTTTCGCGAAATTCGAAAACAAACACTCTAAGTTGCTAATTTAAATTACCGGTTTATAAAACTCAGTCACTGTTTCTGTGTATCTTACTTCATTAAACGCTTCCGATTCATTGTTATTTCTTTGTTTCGTATCAGTAATTGTTGTAGTATATTGATATATTGTTTAACTTTTTCACTGAGTATGTATTTATAATTAAATACTTCAGCTTAGTTATGAAACTTGTTATTAAATAAACGGTAAATATTAAAGATTGCACAACACCAGACATTATTGAAAATTATTTACCCTCTAAGTGTTGAATTAAACTGTTAATTTAATAAATAAAACACCTTGTGTGTGAAAAGAGAATAGATTAATTATGAGACTGAAAGAAATAGACTCAATATTAGCTACAAATATGGTAGCTACACTTAGTTGGTAAGACGTTTATAGTAAATATTTATTCATTAGTTTGTTAGGCTGCGGTTTTTACTGAATTAATGGCATGATAGTGGGTAAAACAAAATATCAATCAATACACTAAACAACCTCAATAAGAAAGTTACACTCAAAAATTATTAACATTAGCCAAGAGATCGCAATTCTATTATACGAAATAGGTTTTTATCATTAACCAATCCTGGTTCTTTAAACTATATGGTGGTAGTTTTTATCTCTAAAACGCCTATTATAACTTCATTTGTAGTTACGCCAAGGAATTTAGATACACAGTTTTTTGTCCTTTCCCGTATGTAAGAGGGACGGATGTTAGAAACACTATTATTTACACTAATCACTGAAGTAAATAGCACGTAACGTTAAATGCTATTAATAATCAGGAAAATTTCTTTAAAATTTAACTAATTTGAGCTTAAAGGTGAGTAATGAACAATACTTTTCTACCTGTATGTTTCTTTTAAAAAAGTCATCTCGAAACTGCTAATCTAAGTTACTTGATCTGAATACAAATGTATCTGCACGTGCTTTACCCATATAGTTTAGTTTCTCAATATCAACCACCTTTAATCCGAATTACAAAACTAAAAACAACTCACCTTTACCTGTGGTAAATATTTTAGACCGACAGATCACGTGAGTTTTAACGTAGGGATGCGCAGAAATGATTGCTCAAAACCAAACTGTTTTTGTTCAATAACTTTCCACGTATAACTTAGACCACACTTTTCATCTAAGTGCAAACTGTAAGGGTGCAACAGTGTACGAAATCTAAATAAAATCCTTTAAATCATGTTTCTCCGTATTTTTAATGCGAATACAAAAACTGTATATTATATATCTGTTCTATTCATTAATGAATTGCATTCAAAATTTGTTTGTAGTTAATGTGCAGCAGAACAAAATCACTGAGAATATATGATAGTTTCAGTTAACACAGTTATAGAAAGTGAAAATTGTTAAATCATCTATGTGAAACAGATATAGGTGAGGTTAATAAGTACAGTTTTGAGAGAACTTAAAACTGTACGACCTTGGATGTAGGTGAAGATGTCTTACAGTCTGTCAGTCATAAAGATGGAGAGGACTAGTAAAAAAAAAATGTTCTCTAATGGATTATCAGATGTCAAAGATTTAAATCCAGTGAATAAAAATCTTGTTTTTCATGATTGTATAACTGAAACGAAAGTTTGTTTTAAATTTCGCACAAAGCTATACGAGGAATGTTTTAATACACTACAGTGTAATAGTGTGTGTGTAAAATATAACATTTGAAAACTAATTTATAAAATGAAAACAATGCAACACTTAGAGAACTGATACACTTGGGATATTCTTTTACCAACGAATACTGAGATTCGCCGTTACGTTATAACGCTTCCATGGAAGAAAGGGTTAGCATTTTTCATATTACAGGGATTCGAACCAATTTAAGATTACCAATCCAACGCCTTAACCCACCTAACCATGCCAGGCCTCCAATCTTAGAAGCTGATGCAATCAACATGAACTATATAGATGCAATAGTATAAATATATAAGTATTGTCCGTATCTGAGATTTAGATAAAACTTTAAACAGTTTTAAAGTCACCTATAAATGATGATAATAATACAAACAATACTAACAATGAAAAAACGGAATAAATAAAATATATTAGATTACAGGAATGGATAACATATTGCTACTGAATCCACTACATATATCTGACCTAACACATAACATGAACATAATGATATAAAAATAAATACATCTTTGTGGAGATCGGGTTACAATATCCTTATTTTGATAATAATAGTATTAAAAATACTTATTGTTTAGAATATTATTATATTAAACTAACAACAGACTTGCATGTAATTAAATATGAATGTTCGTTACTAATTTAGACAATGATTTCCCTGTCGTCCCTGTCCTTAATAATATTGTTTGTATTTGTTAAAACATGTAATTAAAATACTTATAAGTGGACTCAGGTATTGAGATGTGTTATACAGTCGTACAGAACTGTCCGTGTTTCTCAATAAACACGTTTTGATAAAATGCAGAACTTATTAATTGAAGAAATTGTGTTTTAGTCGTCATGAAGCCATTATTGTGTCGTATTATATCGGCACATGGTTTATAGTAATCACGTGAATGTTTGTTTTTGTTTCGTATTCTGTTGATGTTTATTTAAAGAAATGTTAGAAACGTCTCTTGAGTTTCGTATTTTACAACTTTTCTCATAAATTGCCCCCCAGTGTCTCAGCGGTATGTCTGGAGACTTACAACGCTAAAATCCGAGTTTCGATACCCGTGGTGGGCAAAGCACATATAGCCTATTGTGTACCTTTGTGCTTAATTCAAAATAACAATAACTTCTCATAAATTACTTGTTAAGTTTCAACTCACAATTTTAAAATCTTCATGTCGAGGTATATGGCATAGAAATGTTTCATATCGCAGAATTACCTTGAAAGATAACTCTTTTATAATACTTTAACTACAAGCATAATATGTTGATAGGTTTATAATTTTTAAATATAACTACAGTGTATGAAAGAGTTAGCTTTAACTATTACACTTAACATAAATTTACGACTGACAGTGATTTTGTCATACCTCCACAGGCCGAGCTAAAGACTGCAAGTCGCCACCTGTTTCAGGACCTTGTACAGCTAATATTCCCAGTTATTATTACGACCCAGACAGCCACAAGTGTAAGAAATTTATTTTTGGAGGCTGTGACGGGAATGAAAACCGATATAGAAGTGAAGCTGACTGTTTGGCTGCTTGTTTAGGTAGTGTGAAGATATGTATTATATTTACAAACAGTACTTACAAGAAATATCAAAATGTATCTACTTTAATAACGTTAAATATACACCGCACGTATTATTTATATATCTATAATAGTTACTCGAGAACCAAACTTTAGAAATGTTTTTAATAAAGTAGGTATCTCTTATATATATGTGTGTTTATTTTTTTTTCAGGAACGTGAACTACTTGAATATTTTGGGAAAAGCTGACGTTCGTTGACGAGACGGATTTGATTTTTTATTACATTTCATTCTCAGATACAATTAAACATGTTTATCTTGAGCACATTAATATTAATAACAGAACATGATGTCTTATGTGTTATTTTAAATTGTTATTGTAATACATGAAAATAAAATAATTATTTCTATAGTAGAATGGAACCTTATTAATTTATCTTTTTTCTTATAATCTCAACAAGAAACGTGCATTTGAAAAATCTTCCTAACACAGCATCACTATCCAATAACCAACGGTTACTCACAACACTTCAGAATTCTTTAGTCATGAGAACACCATCAATTCTCTCATTAAATTAATACCAATCTAAGTATAAAATTAAATAAATGTAGTTGACAATTATTAATAAGTCAGATAAATTTTACAATAGCTGTAGACCTATTAGATGTCTAATAATAAACCAAAGCATGTTTGTATAACATTCTCACAGACCTACAGAAGATAATTCCTCTTGTGTACCGTACTGAAGCTGAATAATCGTCAGTAGTTATCGGAAAAGCCACTAGAGGGCAACAAATGTACTATTTTATTTTTTGGTTTGTTTTGAATTTCGCGTAAAGCTGCACAAGGACTATCTGCGCTAGCCGTCCCTAATTTAGCAGCTTAAGACCACAGGGAAGGCAGCTAGTCATCACCACCTACCGGGAACTCTTGTACAAATATAAGACATAGGCTCAGATCTACCACTAAGTTAACTACTGTTAATTTACATTAAAATTTCGAATTCCAATCAGAACTTCCAAAACCTCTTTATAATTAATTTATTCAAATACGTTTATAAAATATCAGTTATCTGGACCAACAGCTGGATATATCAGAATCTAAACTACTAAAAGCATAACTTCTCGAGATATTTTGGTATTAAACTTGTAACTGTGGTTACAATAAACTCTTATATAGGAAGCCGCCCCGGCATGGCCATGTGGGTTAAGGCGTTCGACTCGTAATCCAAGGGTCGCGGGTTCGAATCTCGGTCGCACCAAACATGCTCGCCCTTTCAGCCGTGGGGGCGTTACAATGTGACGGTCAATCCCACTATTCGTTGGTAAAAGAGTAGCCCAAATGTTGGCGGTGGGTGGTGATGACTAGCTGCCTTCCCTCTAGTCTTACACTGCTAAATTAGGAACGGCTAGCATAAATAGCCCTCGAATAGCTTTGTGCGAAATTCCAAAACAAACAAACAAACAAACCAAGCAAAATCAGTGACAAAATCCGGCATGATTGAAGCTTCTGCAATGACAGTTGAACAATTGCGGGTATTGCGAACAGAGGAAAATTACAACAAGATATTTGATGAAGCTGAGAAAAAAGGTAACTTCCCTAGATCTGGTGCCTATTGAACTACCACGCATTCACAGACCCCCCCCAGAAGAATAACAGGTGATGGCTCAGCACACCATTGTGCAACAGCTAGAGATTACTACAGGAGCCAATATTTTGAATTTGTGGACACAGTCATAGAACATCTGATCACTAGATTAAATGCAGACAACAATGACTTGAGACAATATCTGGCACTTGAGAACATGATCATATCTGGCAAGATTGACAACTCGGTTAGAAGTTCTATCTTGAAATCTCTGCACAACGGCTCAAGTTTCAGTTGCTCATGTTCAAAGGAACAACAAAAGCAGTATCTCTGAAAGGTACAGAGGATGCTTGCTGTAAAATGCATGAAACAAACCAGCAGATGTTTAGCGAAGTGTTTCTTCTCATAAAAATTTTACTTATATGTCCAGTATCCAGCTGCGAATGTGAACGCAGCTTTTCTGTATTAAGATGGTTGAAGACGTAGTTAAGGTCAACTATGTCTCAGTGCTGCCTCAACCATGTGGCAGTTTGTAACACTCACAAAGATGAGGTCGACAGGATAAATATAGAAGAGCTTATGAAAGAATTCAAAAACAGATCACCACAAAGGACGTCTACGTTTGGGAACATGTATACTAGAGGACTAAATGAATCTTACTTCAATGAAAAGTATGAATAATTATGTGTTACATTGTATTGATGTGTAATTTTCAAGAGTTCGCAAAGACATTTTAATTATTTTTATCAAACAACATGAACAGTTTTATATTATAATCACAATAATACAACAAGTACAAAGTGGTATTGAACCATGAAATGTATATAATATTTAACAAATGCATGTTAACTTGGTTACTAGGTAACGGCCAAGGCTTGTTCAAAATGACAACAACGTCGTCATGGCAACTTAAATATTATTACGTTTTTATATTATTTTTCCAAATAAATTATCAACACAGATACAGATAACTTTGTTGTACTGCACTTCCAGGTTTAGGTTTAGGTGTTATAAGTTATAAACAAATCTCATGTTGTTTTTTATTTATCAAATTCAAGCAAAACTGATATTGTAGACCATTGTAGAAGCAATTCTTTTGAGGTTTACTTCATCTAGGCTTGTCCAAGTTTAAATTAGATTAATGTCGTTGTTAACCCTAAAATATTATTATGTTTTTAACTTGATATGTTGTCCCTCGTCCGAACCACACATTACTTTAGGTCTTAACAGAACCGGAAATAAGCTATTGTTGCGTCTTGTGAATGGTCACCTCGTTATCTTGTTATAAAAATAACACGTGGTACTGAATTATAAAATACATATAATATCTCACAACTGGATATTTAGTTGGTTTCCAGGTAGAGGCCAATGCTTGTTTAAAATGACAACTATGTCGTCATAACAACAAAAATATTATTATTTTTCTAAATTTAATTCCAAATAAGATATCAACACAGATACAAATAATTTTGTTGTACTAAGATGTACTTGCAGTTTTATTTATTTATAAAATGCAAATAAAACTAGTATTGTAGAACATTGTACAAGCAATTCTTTTAAGGTTTACTTCATCTACGCTTGTCCAAGTTTAAATTAGATTAATGTCGTTGTTAACCCTACAATATTATTATGTTTTCAATTGACTTGTTGTCCGGCATCCATAGTGACTCATAATCATATAACAACTAACATCACAACAACAACAACTGACATCTCTCTTGGTATTTTAGACACTTCCTGCAAAGTTGTTTTGTTGAGAAGTGGAAGTGTGTGAGGTTTTCATGGAACACAGTTTACTTTAGGTCTTTCCACAACGAGAAATCAGTTATTGTTGTGTCTGGTGCACAAGTTGACCATTCACAAAGAAAGTGACCAGTAATTACTAAGTCCTGAAAAAGGCGCTATCTTCTACGAAAACCGTAGTCCCTAATACATATTTCTACTGCAGTATAGGAGCCACATTGGTTGTGAACATTGTATGGTAATTTACAGAGTAGATTTACAGAATAAATTTACTGCATAGGTTTGTAGTCCACGTTTCATGTTTCTGCTAGCCTTGACAGTTTTTCAACAGATGTGGGACTTCTGCATGAGTTATCACAAATAAAATCTGTGTCTTTAATATGTTATTAAAGAGCTCTCAGAGAAAAAAAAAACTGGTTAAAAATGACGTATAAATAAACCACAGTGACGTATTACAAGTATGTCAGTTTCAACCACGTGATACAGAAAATATCCATCTGTAATTTCTCGTTCCTATTATGTACTGTTTATTACATATGACTTGCTCAACTGTGAAACTGTAATCACTCAGTAATTTTTTACAGTACTGACTTTTTCATTCAGCGTTCATCATCTTGTGAAGTTTCATATTATAGGACATTCGTGAACGTTACATTCAGTAAGTTGCAATAAAATGATTGGATCATCTACAATGAACTGAAGTATATATTTCATTATCTCTGTGTATAACCAGAATTTACTGACAACAGTAAAGTTTTATTTATCTAAAAAGACAGATGCTTCTATTGATAAAAATTCAAAATAAAAACCAAAGAGTATTTCGTAAATAATAAAAATTTGTAACCGACAAAGATAGTTACGTACAAACCTGCTGTACAATTATACTCAATAATAGTACAGTAAACCAATGTCTGATACGCACATAAAATCAGTGCCATACGTTATACTGTTTTCTCGCGTTTTTATATGATTAATTTGTTTCAAATAGTTTTATTAGTATTTATTATTTATATTTAAGTATTTTCGTATTTCTCCAAGTTAAAAATATTCTCTCTAAAAGCATTTTTATTTACGTATACTATAGGATTACAATTATGTGTTCTCGATTTTAGTAATACAGAATGTCGTGATAATAGAAATACGTGTGGAGACGACGTAACATATTTTAAACGTAAAGGCACTTGAGAAATTTTTTATATACTATTTCCTGCCATCTAGCTACATTATTCAGAAGTACTTATGATTGAGTAACATGAAACAAAATTCATTTCATTTCGATTAACTCGAGATAATTCGTTTGAGCAAATGTTTATTCGTAATTTATGATTATGTTCAGGATTTATACTATTGCTTCACTTCATTGTTAATGTTTGGTGTCCAATGAATATATATATCATGAAACTACGGTAGTTACCAGTTCTTTAACAGTGCTCAGTTTTTGTTTGTCACAAAGTGCGGTACTATCCCTTAGTACCTAGGGATGGGCCAAGAAATAATGCTTACAAATAACTACTAAAGTTGAGTTATAGCCTCATTTGAGTACCTTATTTGCAATAAGAAGCATTTCTCAGCTTCTGAGACTCCTATTAATATTTCAAAGTGTTGGTAATATGGAAACTAGCTAAAGAGACAAAGTGTTTATCCTTCCTTTTCGTATCACACTTATTTCTATATTTAGATAACAGTTTCATTTGTGAAAGAATTCCGAATTTATCCGAAAGATTTTATCCAACAGTCAGCACAGGAAACATGCTAAGAAAACATTTTTCAACACCAGCAAAAACACACAAGACATGATGCACCCAACTGTCACCTTACTGTATTTTTAGTGTACCAATGCGCACCCACCTGTCACCTTACTGTATTTTTAGTGTACCAATAATCAACATTCTTTATTTTCATTTTAGGCACAAATTTCGGGATCCTCAAAGACAGGTTAAGACCAGGGATTAGGATTGGGTTTTCTCGGGATTGTCCCATTTCCCAAACTTCAAATTCTTATCATAGAATCTACCGATATCCCTCCATATTTTGTGATAGTCGGCGGTCTTTTCTTGCTTGTCGATCAAAACCGTATTCTTTCGTGAATGCATGTGTTAGTAATGTTCGTGTGTATTTATGTATATGTGTAGACGCCAACGTGTTTTTTGGTTTGTTTTATTTGTTTTTGTTTTTTTAATGTCGCATAAAGCTACTCGAGGGCTATCTGTGCTAGCCGTCCCTAAATTAGCAGTGTAAGCCTAGAGAGAAGGCAGCGAATCATCACCACCCACCGCCAACTCTTGGGCTACTCTTTTACCAACGAATAGTGGGATTGAACGTCACTTTATAACGCCCCCACGGCTAAAACGGAGAGCATGTTTGATGTGACGGGGATGCGAACCCGCGACCCTCAGATTACGAGTCGCACGCCTTAACACGCTTGGCCATGCCGGGCCTTGTTTTTTTAGTTTCTTTTTCGTATTGCTTAACCTAATATCCTATCACGAGTGAGTTAAAGAGAAAGTAAACTGAGCACCTACAGTTGATTTTAACCCAGAACTCCGGCTAAGAGCCAGTTAAATGTTAAACCGAAATACTTTCCACGTTTTCTCCTCTTCCCGAAATTCTTGGTTTAACTGAGCTTATCAGGTGTGTGGGTATCAAGTCATCCTTTAAGAATTGCCCGATTTTAGGTTCAGAAAAAGAGAAAAGATTTCAAACACTTTTAATGTTATTTAATCAGTAATGTATGTTCAGTTATTATTAATTACTTCCTGCCAACGATTAACAAGCTTTTGAATGTCACTTCTATAAAATTCTCGGGGTTTGGAGAAAAAGAATGTAGAAAGGGTAGTTTTAACATCTTCATGTATTCCAAGCTCTTTTCCATCAAGATAGTTCTGCAAACTTTGGAATACATGATAATCAGATGGGGGAAGGTCTGGAGAATAAGGAGGATGTGGAAGTTTTTCCCAGTCTAGCTCTTCAATCTTTACAGATGTGATTCTTGCTGTATGGGACCATACATTATCCTGATATAAAAAAACATCTTTATGATTGGTCAAAGTAGGCCTCTTTTCTTTCAGTGTAACATTTAAGTGCTTGAATTCTTGACAATAGAAGTCTGATGTAATCTTCACATTGAGTGGCAGCAACTCAAAGTGGATCACACCAACAATATCCCACCAAACACTTAAAAAGACTTTCCTAGGATGGAGTTCCCTTTTGGGCTGTACTTTATCCAGCTTACCTGCATTGAGCCATTTTCTGTGGCGCTTAACATTTCTGTAAAATATGCATTTTTCATCTTCAGTCACTAACTGTCCAAAAAAGGTGAGTTACGTTCACGAGAGTGCAGAGAAGTACAAATGTCCACCCTTGCTCTAAGATTGGCTTCTGTCAAGTCATGGGGTGAACCATTTTTTATGTTTTGACACCTTTCCAAGCTGTTGTAGATAACGGTGAACTGTGTAATGGGTTGAATTAAACTTCTGTACTAGTTCTTCAACTGTTACAGCACAATCTTCATCAAGTGCAGCCAGCAGCAAGTCATCATTAAACTCAACAGGACGACCTGAACGTGGCACATCAATTAAGCTGTAGTCACTTGATCTGAACTTTCGAAACCCCTTAAACATTTTCTTTAATTGAGACTCTACACCATAAACACCTTGAATGTTTCGTGTAGTTTGTACTTCACTATTGTCTTTTTTAAACTCCTAAAGCATTATATACCTAATGTGCTCCTCAGACACATCCATCTTCATAAGGGTTTATTTGATTAATGATTTGAAAAAGTGGAGTTGGGTTAGTTTCTTTTATTTATATGGACATTTTTATACATGTCCTGCTACATGTTAGTCATTAAAGTTTTCTACAAAGACAGGAATGATGATGCACTTTCTATATTAAATTTTCGGACATTATCGGATGACCTGATACATGTATGGTACAATACTTCATGGCCGTGGATTTGTGTGGTTTGGTTTGTTTTGAATTTCGCGCAAAGCTACACGAGGGCTATCTGTGCTAGCCGTCCCTAATTTAGCAGTGTAAGACTAGAGGGAAGGCAGCTAGTCATCACCACCCAACGCCAACACTTGAGTTACTCTTTTACCAACGAATAGTGGGGCTGATCAAAACATTATAACGTCCCACGACTGAAAGAGCGAGCATGTTTCGTGTGACACGGCATTTTTAAGTTATTCTGAATCAACTCTCGCTAAAAATGCAACAAAATCCAACCTTACCTGTTGCTACTGAGAAACTGTACAAAGTGACGTCACCAGAAGTAAAATCATCAGTTTCTGATACATCTTTGTTGTTCGTTTCTCTAGGCCCACTAATAGTACATCTGTAAGTCTACAGATTTACAACGATAAAATCAGGGGTTCGATTCCACTCTGTGGGCTCACCAGATAGCCCGATGTAGCTTTGCTATAATCAAACACACGTATACCCATTACTGTAAATCTGATGAAGACAAAATAATTTGTAACTAACCATTGACACTTTCAAATAAAACTTTCCAGCAAGTGACATTGACAAGTGATCCAGCCTTCACGTGTCTTTCTGGATTTTCTTCAGAGGAACTAGAACCGTTATTTTTGTACGAATATACCGAAGTAGTTTTATTTGGGAAGTAAGAATTATTATTTATTTATCTACAGTTTACTGCACCCTGATACAATATACATGTAACAGTATAATAGACGCCACAGAATTAAAGTTGTTAATAAAATAGTATAATTAAAATAATTGAAATTACTAACAATACATGTTTTAATTTTTAACAGTGTAATTAATCGATATTTTCAAAATAAAATGCTACAATATACAATTGTTTAACTGTGTCCTACTCGCATTGTTACAATTACAAGAAAGAGGTATTACACCATAAACAAGTAAACATAATTTCATAACTGGACGTTAACTTGGTTTCTAAGTTACACCCAGTACATGTTTAAAATGACATTAACGTTGTCATGACAACAAAGATATTATTATCGTGTTTCTCCGATAATAAGACCTAGTGTGATTTTTGGGGATAGTTTTAATATAAGCCCTACCCTTAAAATAAGCCCTAGTTAAGAGTGGCAGGAAGAGGAAAGAAATAAAAAAAATTAATTTATTAATTAGTTTAACAGTTAGTTAATTAGTTTGTTTAAGTATTAATCAGTTAGTTTAATAGTTTAATAATAGTTTATTTTAAATTGTTAGTTTAATAGTTTTACTTTGTGACTTCATTTTTTTAATATATCAAAATAAGACATCCCCCGAAAATAAGCCCTAGTGTCATATTTTGGAGTTAAAATTAATATAAGCCCTGTCTTATTTTCGGAGAAACACGGTATGTTTCTTTAATTGAGAAGTTTAGGACAGATGATATTTAATGTGACACAAATAACTTAGTTTTACTTAAATGTGCTTTCACGTTTTGTTTTAACAATCATTAATTGCTAAACTAATTGTTTGATTTATTTATAAAACTCAAGTAAAATGAGTCTCATTGAAAGTTGAAGAAGCAGTTAGATGTCTCTATCAGCTTTATAGTAACGAATCAAAAACACGTGTGACAAAGATGTTTAACAGGTCTTCGTAGTTGTCTTTCAAAAATCTTTAAAAGAAATGTTGAAAAACGAAAGTACCAATCATCACAACACTTTTATTAATGTGTTTATCACACTGAACTGGTTATATACTTTTACCATGTTGTGTTACATCAGACTAAAAACGTTCTGTCTATACAGTCAACACACATATTACAAAAACTTACTGTCAAGGTTTATGTGTGTTATATTCAGTTTAATAGAATACATATGTGACTTGGAAAAGTGTACATTATATTAAAAGACAACTACTTTAAAAAACATGAGATGATTTTCCTCTAACCAGACGAAAGTGTTTCACCAATAGCTTCTGACCGATATTACTGAGGAGATAAGAAATATCTATACAGACAGAAAGATATTTAAATATCTCTTGAGAAACTCGGGAGAATTTAAAATATGTGATAATTTCGAAAGTCTGAACGCTGATAATAAGGAAATTTTCAATGTATAACACGTGACTATAAAGAAATGTCTGAAATCCAGCAGGTATTGATAGCATAGTTAACAATAGTTCTGTTTATAGCTTTTAGTATAACACATGTATCATTATAGATTCTTTAAATGACTATGTCGGTTACTCTAAAGTTTGTTTGTTTGTTGAAATTATGCACAAAACTATACAGTAGATTATTTATGTTCTTCCAACCACGGGTATCGAAACCTAGTTTCTAACGCTGCGAACCCGAAGACATACCACTGTGCCAAAGTGATTTGTTCGTAAGTGGTTTGATAAAATATGTTTTAAAACTGTTGGGTGTTGGCAGGTACAACATTGTTGTGGGTAGTTTGTACGTAATAGCAAACGGATACCACTACTACTACTTGTATCACTTACATGTTAGGCCCTGGAATGGCCTGATGGTTAGAGTGGTGTAATATTTCACTTTATCCTCGAACATGCTCGACCTTTCACGCGTGGTGATATTAATGTGTTGTTTTGTTTTACTATTCGGTTAAAACAGTTCAACAGTTAGTGATAAGTGTTGTTAAGTTACTGTCTTTCGTCTATCATGTCCAATAGAGAGATAACTTATCATTAGCAGCTTTTAACTATATCGTCATAATAATCAGAATTGTGTAAGAAATAGCAAATTATTGTAATGGTTATTCTTCAGCAGACGTGTTCAATAAAAAGACAATGTTCCTGTAACTGATCAGATACTAGGTCATAGTTGAACATATGATGCTGACCCGTGATAACTGTTTCATTTACATTTCTATGATATAAGTTTACCACGTGATAATTGTTTTATTTACATTTCTATGATATAAGTTTACCATCTTTCCATCCCATAATTTTTGAGACACACTAATTTTTTAAAAATTTCTCTATAATCACGTTGTGAAACTTGAAAAGGGCCCCGGCATGGCCAAGCGTGTTAAGGCTGCGACTCGTAATCCGAGGGTTGCGGGTTCGCATCCCCGTCGCGCTAAACATGTTTGCCCTTTCAGTCGTGGGGGCGTTATAATGTGACAGTCAATCCCACTATTCGTTGGTAAAAGAGTAACCCAAGAGTTGGCGGTGGGTGGTGATGACTAGCTGCCTTCCCTCTAGTCTTACACTGCTAAATTAGGGACGGCTAGCACAGATAGCCCTCGAGTAGCTTTGTGCGAAATTCAAAAAAACAAACAAAACAAACTTGAAAAGAGTTAAAATTATTTGCATTAATACATTTCTTTTTGTTTTTTTAATAATTTATAATAAACTCAACGAGCTCAGCACTTGATGATTCATCGAACTAAACCCGAAAGTACATATCAGTGAACCAATCTTATCTGTATCTGATATAACGACCTCTCTGGAATAATGTAGAAACTATCAGTTAAATAGGTCTGTTGTCATAGCGACGTAGCTGTAACTATGAATAAGTTTTGGTCGTAACCCAGATACCAAGATAACATCAAATATAAACTACTGTAAACCCAGATACCAAAATAACATCAAATATGAACTACTGTAAACCCAGATACCAAAATAACATCAAATATGAACTACTGTAAACCCAGATACCAAGATAACATCAAATATGAACTACTGTAAACACTTCATAGTGTAATACTTCTTTGTCCTTGTTGTAATAATGTGATTACGGCACATTTTCGCAGCATATACTGTAATAATTTTGTATCATTAATTATAGTACAACATGTATAGTATGTCAGTGTACAACAAATTATGGACAAACATAGTGTTATCTTACAAAAAATAACGTGGATATTGTACACTGTGGAAATGTTCGAAGTGACGTGAAGGTTGGATGACTTCTCAATATCAGTTGTGAGAAGTTTTATATAGATTTACATAGATGCAACATAGATCATGTGTATAGACAGTGAGTCAGTTCATCACCCATTTTAATTAAAATAACTGATAGGTTCAGTTGAAAAGATTCATTATGTTAGAAATAGTTCACTGAGAGCAGCATGATGTGATAGTTCAATAGATGGTCAAGGGGAGGTTGGACTTTACTAAGTGGTCCAGCGAACAGGAAGAAAACGTGAATAATTACTGTTTTAAATAATGTTACCAGATGCTAATGTGCTGGAGATGGATGAGAATCATGATGCTTGTAATTTACTCCTGGGTAGAATGAGGTCGTTCTTCATGAGAAGTGAGTTTAAGAGAAAGATTTTCTATAATTAGAACTTGTTGAAGAAAGTTAGAAGCAGCAGGCAGAGTGACCACATGTGAGAAGAGGTCAAATGAAAGTCCTTTAATAATATAAAACAAGGAGTTGATTTAGTCATAAGGATGTTCCTGTCAACTGGCAGAGGAATTTAACTGGAGGTGACTTTCTGTTTAACAGATGGCATCTGGGTCTTCCAGGTAAAATGTTTGTCGAAAACAATAACATGACGTTTGGCTATACCCATAAGGTGAATGAAAGCATAGAATAATAATTAATAATCTGATAATATATATAGAATATATGTTTGCAGTCAATGTTAGTTTATATTATGGTGTAAACGTCATTTTGGCTTGGAGTTGTCACTCACTCTTGTTTCTTTGTTTGTTTTGAATTTCGCGCAAAACTACACGAGAGCTATCTGTGCTGGCCGTCCCTAATTTAGCAGTGCAAGACTATAGGGAAGGCAGCTAGTCATCACCGCCCACCGCCAACTCTTGGGCTACTCTTTTACCAACGAATAGTTGGATTGACCGTCACATTCGCCCCCACGGCTGAAAGGGCGAGCATGTTTCGTGCGACCGGGATTCGAACCTGCGACCCTCGGATTACAATACAGTATCAGCATTCTTTTTATTTCTCATCTTTTATCTATAACATGATCTTAACCAACTTATGACTTTGACCTACTGGTTTATACTATAATATTGATCAATGTTTTGGTTCTGTACAGTTAACTGACTGATGTATTCTTACACAGTTGACTTATATTATAATAGTGCTCCACTGCCTTCACAAACTGTTTTCTGTCGTGGTTACGTAATGGCTTGTGTTATAATTTTACCGACTAGCCTGTACCATGGTCTAGAAAAATTTTACTGTTCCCTATTTCTTCGTCAGACTGAGATGAAGCAACAAAATCACTTGATAATAACGAAACGCTCGGCAGTAGCTTTCAAACTTACTGTATTTGCCACTAGATGGCAAGACTAGTATCCACTCAAATGTTGAGGATTGTGAAGTGGGTAACTACATCCTAAATTTTCGCCAGATTGAAAAATACAAAAAAGTTGAAACTTTTTACCATATACATACCGTAAATATACCATATAATACCATATATCATATATATATATATCATATATATACATAGATATGCCATATACCATATAACATCAGTGAAATATTAATCACATTTGGGAAAAAAAACTTATAACAAAACAGAATATTCCAGTAAACATAGTACAGAAATGAAACTTACGTACCACTACATTTAGTACATAAGTCTGGTTTTAGTTTTATAACATTTAAAAAAAGAGATAAAACAGAAAGAAACCAACATAAATGTTCAACACACAGAGAAACTAATGAATAGCAAAACTTTGTAATCTTCAGACAAAAAACGAAAGTTGTAAGTTTATTGTAACCATAGTTACGTGTTGACGACAAATATTTCGAGAAGTAAAGTTTTTAGTTTTCCGGGATTTTGATATGCCCCGTAATTAGTGCAGATAGCTTTATTAAATAAAAAAATATTTACATAAATTAATTATGAAGTGTTATTTTTCAAATCGTGATTTGAATTCGAAACTTTATTGTAGGACAACAGCACCTAACTTAGTTTTAGATCTTAGCCAAGAAATGTATTGTTAGAAATACCACCTTATTGTTAGCACCACATAGTGCATTGTTATTAAACCCAAACTTGTTTATTTACAGTGAAACAAAGTAACGGTTATTTATGTTATAGTTTAGAGTCCATATGAATTTGTTTGTGTCAGAGTATTAATCTACAGATATATAAACTGTATGGTATATAAAACCTAGAGATGAGTTTTTTATATAAATACAGAGTTATGTGTAAAGATGTTGAGACAAAAACGATCCTTGTCGTTCTTTGTTGTTTATAACAATAATTGTTCCATACCATTACACAATGTAAACATCAACACTATGGTAACACTTCACTGATCCTGTTAACAACTGAATGAGTTAGGGTTAGAATACATATCATTCATTATAATTCACATATACTTGTATCAAGGGTATGTGGTAAGTGTTCTGATTGAATGAACATACTGATCAAATTTAAGGTTTGAAATAACTGCAATAGAAGTTACTCATATAATGTCCTAACTGTGTAGAAAGAAGATATAAAAGAGTTAGCATATATCACTGATATATCCTTGAAAAAAATTATTATAATAGTAATCCACAAATAAACCTTGACAAAAACAGTCTTTAACACTATATGTTAAGTATTGTTTTCATAGAACGGCCTTACAAACGTAGATAGTTGTCAGTAGAACAGATGATTCGTCACAAAAGTTTCACGTGATGCTGGTTAGACTCTCGGACACATTGCTGAACACTTGTAATGCTCTCCAAACATTGTCACGTACACCCTAGATTGTGATATCGAGATAAGACATTTGAAAATAGAAACAGAAGAGGCATTACGTCTAAACTGAATGATACCCATGTTAAGTATGTATGTTTATACAGCCTTCAGAATAGACAGAAGACAACCACTGATGTCAACCATGAGATAAACAACAATGGACGAGATGATGAAAAACGTCGAGATCTTCAGTATCAGGAAGACTCAACAGGAACGTTTTCAGTCGTGTAGCAGTAAAAAGACTTTACTTCGATCTCCAAACATTGTCGAGAGTATGAAATTTGCTAAAATGAACAAAACTGAACTTTTGATTATTGAAAAATATTTTTATGGACGAATTGGTTCAAAGTTAAAATATTTGGCTCAAAGCGTAAGTTATACGTCCGGCAAAAGAAGGGTAAAAGTTATTTTAATTTGTAGCAGACACCATGAAGCATGTGGGTGGACGGTGTGATGGTTTGGGGTGTTTCTTTATGCTTAAAAGACAGGATAAATTTCTAAAATTGATAGAATAATGGACCACATAAGAACCATCAGATACTGTTCTGCCATGACATACCCAGTGTTTAGTGTGTTATTGGTAAAGGATTATATTTTCAAGAAGATAATAACTCAACACTCATCCAAGCCAGGTAGTAGTTACTTAGCTGATAAATAAACTGCTGGAGTTATTCAAGTTATACAATGTTCCCCACAGAGCCCCCATATCAACCAAATTAAGCAAATTTGGGATTTGATAGATCAAAAACTTGACAAATCGAAAGTTATTTCCATAAAACTTTATGTATTAGAAATACTTGGAGTGAAATCCATATGCACACTTTGATTAAATATGTTGCAACAATAGCTGAAAGATTGTCTGTGTTTGTTAAAGCAAAATGGAGACAAACAATTTAACTGTTTGTTGAACTCTAACACTTCCACAGAGTTTCTGTTGTACTAAATATGAGGATAAAAAAACTTAATAATTCACCTGTGATTTACCTTCCAGTGTTCTTTCAAAATAATCTGAAATCTAGTTTTTGATTCTACCCTAATACTTGTGCATAGTACTGTATATATGTTACATTTGAACATTTCAAATGTGTTTAGTTTATTTGTAAAACTTCTAACTACTAGCAACCATAATTGAAACGACCCTAACCGACATTTACTTTCATGTTTCAGGATCACGTTAGGCTTAACGTCTCTAGATGGAGAATCTTCACGGACTAGGTAACAACCGTTATAGTTTATAGATGTCGCCCTTGTGTGTGTCACCGCTTGTGTTCAGTACTTTCAGTTCACTATATTTGTATCACAAGAAAGTACATAAAGAAAAGTAATAAATATCTATTGTTCTATATTAATTTTAGATTTGCTATAATATAATATAATATAATATAATATAATATAATATAATATAATATAATATAATATAATATAATATAATAATAGATTAAAACAATTCATTAATTAAATGCAAACTCAAGTGACTAATTAGTGTATAATTATTGTGTGTGTAGTTCAATACGTAACTGTATTTAAAGATCAGAACATCAGTAAGCTTACAGTGATCTAACATTAACAACAAAATGACAAACATGTTTATTTGTTTGTTTCACTATTTAAAGGTATTAAGATAGGAATATATTAGGTAATGAAGAACAATCTGTGTTAATTTCAACCGTTAGACGTACTTATAGAACGTATATTAAAGGAACTATCATGTGTTAGTTTAACAAGAAGAACATGAGACTCACACTTTATTAACATATTTCGATAATTAATCACTTATTTTTATAAGGTCTGTCTTTACTGGAGTTTGTATTGTACTGATAGGAAATCTGTATTGACAAACATACGATTCACTGTGCCTTTTCTCAAAATTGTATCCACTTTAATGTCCGAGTAATTTGACCCTTCGAATATCATAAAATTCAAATCATGTTGACCTTACGTTCTATTGTTCCTCTTCAATTATTTCTTGGAGGTCATTGAACTTTACCACTTTACATTCAAACTATTCTAACGTTATTAACATTACAACTAACGTTATCAAACCTGCGAACTAACAAAAACATTACAACTAACGTTATCAAACCTGCGAACTAACAAAAACATTACAACTAACGTTATCAAACCTACGAACTAACAAAAACATTATAACTAACGTTATTAAACCTGCGAACTAACAAAACATTACAACTAACGTTATCAAACCTGCGAACTAACAAAACATTATAACTAACGTTATTAAACCTGCGAACTAACAAAACATTACAACTAACGTTATCAAACCTGCGAACTAACAAAACATTACAACTAACGTTATTAAACCTGCGAGACTAACAAAACATTACAACTAACGTTATCAAACCTGCGAGCTAACAAAACATTACAACTAACGTTATCAAACCTGCGAGCTAACAAAAAACATTACAGCTAACGTTATCAAACCTGCGAACTAACAAAACATTATAACTAACGTTATTAAACCTGCGAACTAACAAAAACATTATAACTAACGTTATCAAACCTGCGAACTAACAAAAACATTACAACTAACGTTATCAAACCTAACGTTATCGAACTAACTAAAAAACATTACAACTAACGTTATCAAACCTGCGAACTAACAAAAACATTACAACTAACGTTATTAAACCTGCAGAACTAACAAAACATTACAACTAACGTTATCAAACCTGCGAACTAACAAAACATTACAACTAAGACTAACTAAAAAAACATTACAACTAACGTTATCAAACCTACGAACTAACAAAACATTACAACTAACGTTATCAAACCTGCGAACTAACAAAACATTACAACTAACGTTATCAAACCTACGAGCTAACAAAAACATTACAACTAACGTTATCAAACCTGCGAGCTAACAAAAACATTACAACTAACGTTATCAAACCTGCGAACTAACAAAAACATTACAACTAACGTTATCAAACCTACGAACTAACAAAACATTACAACTAACGTTATCAAACCTGCGAACTAACAAAACATTACAACTAACGTTATCAAACCTGCGAACTAACAAAACATTACAACTAACGTTATTAAACCTGCGAACTAACAAAAAACATTACAACTAACGTTATTAAACCTGCGAACTAACAAAAACATTACAACTAACGAACTAACAAAAACATTACAACTAACGTTATCAAACCTACGAGCTAACAAAACATTACAATTATTAAGTAATGCTGCTGAATAAATTATATTGTTATTCACATTATATTGTTAATAATGTGTTTATACTAATAATTTGTTTTCACTAATGATGTAGTTAGCATCATCTATTTATTCCATTGACTCATTCGACTGCTAGCGCCATCTCTTAAAATAACATGAAATAACAAATAAATATTTCTAGATAAATATTATGTTTAAAACCTATTTAAATAATTAAATTTTCAGCACTTAATAGCTAGCCTAATAATATTGTTTCAGATGTTCCAATAAAAGCCATATTTTTACGTTTCCTATTCACAAGTTATTCCAAAACATTGCCACTAGAGGGCAGCAGCTTACCAAACACACTGTACAAAAATTACAAAGTTCTGAACTACCTCAATTCAAAACAGTTGCTAAATAACGCATGCAAAGTTCCATAATCATATTGTTCTGTATTCCACAAAATGATAAAGCTTTGAAAATGTGCTTATCTTTTGCGTTAACACATAAACTTTTAGAGTACACATAATGAAAACTAATAGAAATATTTGAAGAAAATTTGCTCCTACGGTTTTGTTACTGAGTGTCATCACAGAACACGTACGTATGATTGTCGATTATCAATGTTTAGTGTACACAAAATACACCCAAGTTTCTCAGTGTAAATATTTGCCTCTTATTAAAGCTTCTGTATTGTTGAATAAATCAAACTTTGCTGTTGTTAATTAATAAAACTTGTGGCTAGACACAATAAATGTTGAAATAGATGATCCACACATTCTGTTATAACTTATTTAATATAACGTTAACGAATGTTCTACACTCTTACATGTTGTTTGTTGTATTAGGTTGAGGAATAATTCGTGAGCGTTTTTAAATAATTTCATTCAAGCATTACATGCAAGACTATACAATACTTCAATGCATGAACACATTACACCCAAAACATTTATTATGATACTTTATTTCATGTAATACCTAGGTATATAGTATGCATTGTTTTAAACAAAATTGCAAGAAATTAAATGCGAAAAGCAGATGGTGTCGAAAATGTTCGATTTTGTCCACTTGACATTCCATTTAATGAGCTGAAAATGAAAGCAAAAATTAAAGACATATGAAAATCAAACACACCATCTATTAGAGCAAAGAATTATCTACCAAATGACATGAAATATTTTGCGAAAGCATTTCATTTATGAATATATTTTGTTAACTTGAAAAAAACGCTCACGAATTATTCCTCAACCCAATATTATTACTGAACAAACAGTTTTTTAAATTCTGCTATATTAATGGCTCTGATCGCGACAAGCAATAAAGCTGGTATTAGTAATAATCGCCCAAAATCCATATATTTGTATTACAGTAGTTCACTGTTAAGGGTTATATTGACTTGTTTTCTAACTTATTACGTACTTGTTCAAAGAAACAATTTTGTTAATGGTATTTGTTCTTGTTGTAGAACAATCATTATAATAATTAACTAATACTTCGATTTTTGTGGATTTTATCACCACAGAGTAAAGAGCCAGAATTACGTTTAAAGTTCTATAATTATATTTCAATTGTTGTAACAAAGACACTCAATGGTTGTTTTGCTGTATCTAATTTTGTACTGACGGACTTTAAATAAAGTGCCTATCAAAAGCACGTGGCGCCACCTGTTTGAATTATCTTGTTGTTACCAATTAGTGAGATTTCATTGTTATTATTATATATAGTTTGCCCACGGCACCAAAGGGCGGAGTGTGTTTTGTGGCAACGGAACGCAAACCATGAACTCTCGGGTTACTAGTCAGACCACTAACTTTTAAGCTACTATCAACACCCTTTAAAAAAGAGATGAAGACCAAGGTGCGGCACCGACAAAGAAAATGTAATTGTTCTTGTCTGTGATGGGCACAACACAAATAGCCCATTGAGTAGCTGTGTGTTTGACTACAAACAACCAAGTTTGATATTTTGATATGTCAGTGATTAATTTAAGAATTTTACATTGATGTTTTGACAAATAATTCCGATAGATAACAATATGATATGACATACCGTGAGAGTTTGATTTATTGAATCCCAAATTCCTCACTTAAATATATATATATATATCTGGTATATGAAACAAAACATAGCAGATGATATTATTTACAATTTATAAATACCATTAAGTGGCATTGTTGTAGAAAAGTATTAAAGACAAAATGAATATGACGTCAGATTCTTCATCCATGCGATTATACATAGCTTATTTTTTACGTTGTCCTGAATTCTGAGATTTCTATCTCGGCATTAGCGTTGAAAAAAAGAGTACAAATAAAAAAATAGAATCCCTCTTAACTGATATAACTTAGTGACAAATTGTGGGACGAATGATTGATTAAGTTTCATATTTATTATTAATATTTCTAGCTCCTTATTTAGTGAATAATTTAAATAATTTATGGCTCAAACGCAAAGAACAGTCGAAACGTTAACCCTACAAATATGTTATATAATCCTTTTTAACTGCGAAATTTTCTTTTCCAATCATCTCTCATTGAGCAGACAAAGTGATGCGCTCTGGCATTCCCCGAAAGGCAGCGACTAGTGGGACACAAAAGGCAGTGACTAGTGGGACACAAAAGGCAGTGACTAGTGGGACACAAAAGGCAGCGACTAGTGGGACACAAAAGGCAGTGACTAGTGGGACACAAAAGGCAGCGACTAGTGGGACACAAAAGGCAGCGACTAGTGGGACACAAAAGGCAGCGACTAGTGGGACACAAAAGGCAGCGACTAGTGGGACACAAAAGGCAGTGACTAGTGGGACACAAAAGGCAGCGACTAGTGAGACACAAAAGGCAGCGACTAGTGGGACACAAAAGGCAGCGACTAGTGGGACACAAAAGGCAGCGACTAGTGGGACACAAAAGGCAGTGACTAGTGGGACACAAAAGGCAGTGACTAGTGGGACACAAAAGGCAGTGACTAATGGGACACAAAAGGCAGTGACTAATGGGACACAAAAGGCAGTGACTAGTGGGACACAAAAGGCAGTGACTAGTGGGACACAAAAGGCAGTGACTAGTGGGACACAAAAGGCAGTGACTAATGGGACACAAAAGGCAGTGACTAGTGGGACACAAAAGGCAGTGACTAGTGGGACACGAAAGGCAGTGACTAGTGGGACACAAAAGGCAGTGACTAGTGAGACACAAAAGGCAGTGACTAGTGGGACACGAAAGGCAGTGACTAGTGGGACACAAAAGGTAGTGACTAGTGGGACACAAAAGAAACATTTTGAAATTCTATTTTTACATGCTAATTCTTTTTTCAATTTCGAATGTAAAAAATGTTCGAGTAGAGGGTGAGGCCATTAAAAATTAAAAAGAATGTGGGTGTGAGAGGGTGAGACCATTGAAAATTAAGAAGAATGTGGGTGTGAGAAGATGAGACTTTATAAATTGAAAAGAATGTGGGTGTGAGAGTATGTGAAATCATTAAAAATTAAGAAGAATGTGGGGGTGAGAGTGTTTGAGATCATTAAAAAGAATGTGGGTGTGAGAGGGTGAGACCATTGAAAATTATGAAGAATGTGGGGGTGAGAGTGTTTGAGATCATTAAAAATAATGTGGGTGTGAGAGGGTGAGACCATTGAAAATTATGAAGAATGTGGGTGTGAGAAGATGAGACTTTAAAAATTGAAGAGAATGTGGGTGTGAGAGTATGTGAAATCATTAAAAATTGAGAAGAATGTGGGTGTGAGAGTATATAAGACAATTAAATATAAAGAAGAATGTAGGTGTGAGGGTATATGAGACCATTAGAAATTATGAAGAATTTGGGTGTGAGAGGGTGAGACCTCAAAAATTAGGAAGAATGTGGGTGTGAGAGTATATAAGACAATTAAATATAAAGAAGAATGTAGGTGTGAGAGTATATGAGGCCATTAGAAATTATGAAGAATTTGGGCGTGAGAGGGTGAGACCTCAAAAATTAGGAAGAATGTGGGTGTGCGAATATATGAGACCATTTACGTTAAGACTGTTTTTATTCCTAACTTCAGTTCTTCTCTAATTTTACTTATGTTTCAAATATTCTGACCTATTCTTTATTGTGGCCAGTAAACATAAACACAAAAATGCTCTGTATATATTTTTTTATTTTCAACTCAATTTCTGAGATTTACGTTACCATATTTCTAACTATATATTTGGTAGAGATGTTGCTGTTTTATTGGTATTATTAAGTTTCGCTTTCGGTGGCTACACACTATAAGTGACTGGTGTGGCCTAGTGTTTAGTGCGTTTATCTCCGCAAAGTGCTAGTTGCGAGATCGAAACCCTTCATTGAATATTATAGAACGTGTAAACCTCAAATAGCGAAAGACAAAAAATAAACGTTCTTTACGTATATTGGGCAGTGACTGCGGTGACAATAAATTAACCTCTGTAGAATTGCACATAACCTTCCAAAGTATGGGATTATAAGTTGACGACAGACATGTGACTTTGCTCAAAATAAATAAACGTTCATACTTACGAGGTGTAAGGATACATCTCAAACTGAATAGCTGGACCGGGCGTAGGTTTCAGGTAGTTAACATGCCGAGCTGTGCCTCTGTAAATCCGAGACTCCAATCTGAAGTTTGCCACTTAACCCTCTTTGTAGTTTCAGTAAATGAGGATATGAGAAACCCTCTCGAAATAAAAATGTATCTCAGAACAGCTGGTATGAGTGTTAACACTTTCAGTGATAAGCAGAGAACAACGTTTCGACCTTCCTTGGTCATCATCAGGTTAAGAAAATAAAGCATACCAGCGGTTCTGTGATACAAGAAGATATTCTGTTAAAAGCTTGAAGCTTACAACAATTAAACAGAGACTCGATCCTCAGCCTGGGAACAGCACAGATAGCCATTTGTGTAATAATTTGAATTTCGTTTCTTTGGACAAGATTTAAAATGGTAAAAACTAATTCAGTATCAAGGTAAATACCACTCAGTGATGAATTACCTAAAATGAAACAGTGGAAAAGTGAGTGAAACTTTTAAAAAACTGACTTAACCTCATCCTGCATAAGGTGAAGTACATTAGCCTGGCATTAGGGCCGCGGTTTCAAATCCCCTTCACACCAAACATGCTTTTCTTTTTAGCAGTTGGGGTGTTATATTGTTACGGTCAATCCCACTATTTGTTGGTAAAAGAGTACCCAAGAGTTAGCGATCGGTGGTGATGACTAGCTGCCTTCCCTCTAGTTTTACACTGCTATATTAGGGACGGTGGTGATGACTAGCTGCCTTCCCTCTAGTTTCACACTGCTATATTAGGGTCGGTGGTGATGACTAGCTGCCTTCCCTCTAGTTTTACACTGCTATATTAGGGACGGTGGTGATGACTAGCTGCCTTCCCTCTAGTTTTACACTGCTATATTAGGGACGGCTAAACGAAAAGAAACAAAAACACGTTATAATTAAATATATGCTTCAGACTCACCCCAACCTGCATATGGTGGAGTACATTGACCAATGATAGTATTTCTGGTACAACTCATAGTGTCGAATCAATTTAACTGTTAATAAACCAACGAAGAATAAAATATTTGATTATTTAAGTTCGAAGTTTACACATTATCAGGTTCCGTGCATTAGCGCACTGGTCGTTTTATGTACTTATGTATTTTTCAAACAAAAAACTTTAGTAATTCAGTTATTTTGATCCCCTATGGCAAAATGGTATGCCTGCGGACTTACAAGGTTAAAAACCGAGTTTCGATGCTCTTAGTGACCAAAGTTTTGCGCTTAACCACAGTCAAACAAATCATGGTTTTTAGATCTTGACAACCTAAAGCAGGGGCGTAGATCCTGGGGGGATGGGTGGAATACATCCCCCCTTCATATGGTGCATACAATCATCCCCCCTACAGTTTGGTCTGTTGAATTGTTTTATTGCATCACAGGCCTACAAATTGTGTGTTTATTCTTGCGATTCTCGTATTCTTACCAATCAAATTACATAATTAGGCCTAGATGTAGGCTTCTTCAGTAGCCGAAATGTACATCTTTAATATATGCGTGCTGCTAAGCTTTTCGATCTAATCGATAGTTCAAAGTATCAGTCAGTAAGCCTAAGTATACATGTAAGTATCGTGGAAACAAGATTACTCTGTGACTGCATGTTTACAGCTTTCAGGTTCACGTAATCAGAGATTCCCAATTTGCAAATTGAACAGTCCACATAAGTGGTTGCAAAAATCATCCTCATCATCGGGTGTAAAAAATCTCCGCCCCTGGTCTGTAGGTTAAGCGGAGAAAACAAATATCTTGGTTTGAGGTCTTATATAAAGTAATCAAAAAGAAAAGATTGACATTGTGATAATAAACACCAACATTAACCCTGCTACGATTCACCCCTATAAGGAAAAGAAACATTCAGATAATAACATTAATGTTAATACTGTGGTAATCTATCCGTGATATGGAAAAGAGAGTAGCTTTTTGATATAATAAATCTGACATCAACTCTGTATTGATACACCTTGAAGAAAGAGGAATCTCAAAAGGACTCTAGTTTTGGTCTTTTTGTACTCATGCTTACATTATAATTCTGATCTTTTGGATATCTAGATTATGTTACCTCTTTCGAATAGATGTTAGAATGGAAAGTCATTACGTTTTCCTGGCTGTATAAGTTGGCTCTTCAGCTTGACAAAAGAACTGTTTCTCGCAGACTACAGAGGTGCCTTTGTTCAACGTATTTTATTTCATAACCACGGTCTTCTGCGTTGAGTTTGTGTCTCCATACAACCATTTTCTTCGCTGAACGGGGCCCGGCATGATTAAACGTGTTAAGGCATGCGACTCGTAATCCGAGGGTCGCGGGTTCGCATCCACGTTGCGCCAAACATGCTCGCCCCTTTCAGCCGTGAGGGCGTTATAATGTTACTGTCAATCCCACTATTCGTTGGTAAAAGAGTAGCCCAAGACAAGAGTTGGTGGTGGGTGGTGATGACTAGCTGCCTTCCCTCTAGTCTTACACTGCTAAATTAGGGACGGCTAGCGCAGATAGCCCTCGTGTGGCTTTGGGCAAAATTAAAAAAACAAACAAACAAACAAACAATTTTCTCTGGACGAGTTGATGTTCTTTGTACAACCGCTGTCTTCTGTGGACGAGTTGGCATTGTTTGTAGAGCCGCTGTCTTCTGTGGACGAGTTGTCATTGTTTGTAGAGCCGCTGTCTTCTGTGGACGAGTTGGCATTGTTTGTACAACCGCTGTCTTCTGTAAACGAGTTGGCATTGTTTGTACAACCGCTGTCTTCTGTGGACGAGTTGGCATTGTTTGTAGAGCCGCTGTCTTCTGTGGACGAGTTGTCATTGTTTGTAGAGCCGCTGTCTTCTGTGGACGAGTTGGCATTGTTTGTACAACCGCTGTCTTCTGTAAACGAGTTGGCATTGTTTGTACAACCGCTGTCTTCTGTGGACGAGTTGGCATTGTTTGTAGAGCCGCTGTCTTCTGTGGACGAGTTGTCATTGTTTGTAGAGCCGCTGTCTTCTGTGGACGAGTTGGCATTGTTTGTACAACCGCTGTCTTCTGTAAACGAGTTGGCATTGTTTGTACAACCGCTGTCTTCTGTGGACGAGTTGGCATTGTTTGTAGAGCCGCTGTCTTCTGTGGACGAGTTGGCATTGTTTGTACAACGCTGTCTTCTGTGGACGAGTTGGCATTGTTTGTACAACCGCTGTCTTCTGTGGACGAGTTGGCATTGTTTGTACAACCGCTGTCTTCTGTGGACGAGTTGGCATTGTTTGTACAACCGCTGTCTTCTGTGGACGAGTTGGCATTGTTTGTAGAGCCGCTGTCTTCTGTGGACGAGTTGGCATTGTTTGTACAACCGCTGTCTTCTGTGAACGAGTTGGCATTGTTTGTACAACCGCTGTCTTCTGTAAACGAGTTGGCATTGTTTGTACAACCGCTGTCTTCTGTGGACGAGTTGGCATTGTTTGTAGAGCCGCTGTCTTCTGTGGACGAGTTGGCATTGTTTGTACAACCGCTGTCTTCTGTGGACGAGTTGGCATTGTTTGTACAACCGCTGTCTTCTGTGGACGAGTTGGCATTGTTTGTACAACCGCTGTCTTCTGTGGACGAGTTGGCATTGTTTGTAGAGCCGCTGTCTTCTGTGGACGAGTTGGCATTGTTTGTACAACCGCTGTCTTCTGTGAACGAGTTGGCATTGTTTGTAGAGCCGCTGTCTTCTGTGGACGAGTTGGCATTGTTTGTAGAGCCGCTGTCTTCTGTGGACGAATTGGCATTGTTTGTAGAGCCGCTGTCTTCTGTGGACGAGTTGGCATTGTTTGTAGAGCCACTGTCTTCTGTGGACGAGTTGGCATTGTTTGTACAACCGCTGTCTTCTGTGGACGAGTTGGCATTGTTTGTAGAGCCACTGTCTTCTGTGGACGAGTTGGCATTGTTTGTACAACCGCTGTCTTCTGTGGACGAGTTGGCATTGTTTGTAGAGCCGCTGTCTTCTGTGGACGAGTTGGAATTGTTTGTACAACCGCTGTCTTCTGTGGACGAGTTGGCATTGTTTGTACAACCGCTGTGTTCTGTGGACGAGTTGGAATTGTTTGTAGAGCCGCTGTTCTCTCTAGACGAGCTGGCACGAAAAGACAGAGAAAGTGAGTTGTGTTAAAATTATGACGGAAAAGTATCTGAGAGCGAGGATAGCCTTGGGGTTAAACATCTTTTCAATACAACAAGACAAACAATCGTTCGTAATGTTTTACAGGTGGAACAAAATGTATTTCTGATACAGTGACAAAATACTCTTACAGATTTATATGTAGATCAAAATATCTTTAAAATACAGTAAAAATACTCTTAAATATTTACATTAGGAATAAAACAACTTTTAAGTTAGGTTAGGCAAAGTATCCGAGGCTTTCTCTATAAGTTTCATTTCGACTTATGTTATCTTGATGTCAAACGGTGAGTTGTAGGTTAACATTTGAGAGACAACTTTAACTGTCCAAACCACCTGTCGTACTAGTGCACTTCTCAAAAGCCCTCAGGTTTTCAATCGCTTATCAAGAGGTTTAAGAGAGTAATCGTACTTTGTGGCTTTGACCAAGGGCGTTATGTTTGCTCAGAATAAGGCAACCTGCACCGTCTCCACGTGTTTGTTCAGAGACAATGTAAAAAGAGGTTTTTAAGATGACAAAATTTAGCTTTAGGGGGACGTAAACGGCTGACATTAACATGAGGGACGGTTTCTACAATGTCAGTACCAAACTTTAAATCTGAAATTATTTCTACAAACCCTTTCTTCGTATTTCTCTGGTCTTTTAATCTTTATCTGGTCTTTTTTTTTCTTGTTGTTAAACTGACTTTATCTTCAGAAAAACTGCTCAAACTTTCATTTCAGTGCTTTCAGTTTCACAGAGTTTGAAACTTTTATTTATGCACTGTAGTTCCGTGATCTCCACACACACATTGTGTTCAACGTCTGCTGTTAGATAACCCTCCTCGCTCCACACACACATTGTGTTAAATTAGATAACCCTCCTCACTGATACCAGCCCCTCTTTGTAAACCTATCACCCCTGTCTGTCATATCAAACCAACCAAATAAGCTATAAAGACGTCGATTCGTCAGTTTCTCCCATCACGTCTATATAACATTTATTATCTCTAAACTTGTATCCAAAGAAAATTGGAAGAGTAAAATCAATTTCCGTAGACATTTTAGACCACAATACTTTTGCCAAAAGGGGTTCCATGATCTCGTGCGGATGGGGCTGGAAATTCCTTCCTTTGATGCTAATAAGCACAGCAGAAACTTGTATAATGAGCGTAGTGACACTCATTTCCTCGACGTATCCACTCGTATTAATAAGGTATAGGCGACGTTTCTCTACCTCAAGGTCCTAAAACCTAATTATCTAAGGAAACTCCTCACGTCGAGAGTACCACCCAATCTAGTAAACAGGTTAGTTCAAGTTTTGAAATCTAAAAATAATAGTTTTGTGTATTTTCTGTTAGCATCGTTTGGTTTACGGTTAAGTAAAAGTTTCTACAATAACAATATCTCCTCGCAAAAATAAACACAAAAGGCCTGAGCTGTATAATATAAAATCTACGGCGCAGGTGTATTAACGAACAGTTAAGTCAGGAAAACTGGACGAAGTTACAAATTATTCGTTTTAATCTAGGCCTCAAATGTCAAATAGAAATTTTATACAACTGAACTGTGGGTATATCATAACCAGAAACGTGTAGCTGAAAACTCAGTGTAAATTGTCACACGATAAATTTATGCAACTCAACTGTTCGAATATCAAAGTTTTCAGTGATGTGTCGTGCGGCAAAATCGACCTGCAGGACAAATTGTGTGTATTTCAAAGAAGTGATATTTTACCAACTTTCCACATCGTGTATCTTGTATTGTGGTGATTCAAACTGTTTCATATTTTTAGAGAATGTGCTATACTGTGCATTTCTCTCACCCACAGGATTTCGATGTAATTCATTAAGAAATGCACGAGATTTAGAATTTCCAAGTTAGATTGGATTTTATCCATTTTTTTTTCTTTACCTTTTCTGCACAGACGGAAACTTTTATTTTATAGAAAAGCAGACGTAACTTTTGTGTAAGTTGGTATATCGATAGGTCTTAACATCCAACAATTATTTGTCAAACGTAGTCTAAAAATAAGCTGCAAGTTCAAAGCTTTTCTACAAAAACAGTTCATTTATGACCAAAATGTTTGGCCACGCCTATGTCACATGAGTTATTGATCTGAGATTGTTATTACAGCTTCACTTCAAAGTAAACGTGGATTTTTTTGTAATTTTTGTCGTCCGAATTAAAGACGACTGCTTTAGAGCAATAAAAGTAAAAGTACCTGCAGATACATAAGTATTGGTTAGGCCAAGCAAACTAGATTAGCAGTTTTTAACTCAAGTTTTCAACGGAATCATATGGGTGGACTGTTATTAAAGATAATTCGCTGCTGACTTTTACGAACAGATTTACCAAATTCTGTAAAATCATCCTAATTAAAGAGCGTTTAGTGTCACGTGATATTAGGTAAAACAGTTAGTGTAAATAACAATGTTTCAGATGGTTGTACCGAGTGCATGCGGGTGATGACAAGAAACTGTTAATCTAGATTCCATGGTGATACAATAGATGAAGTTTTAACATTGTTTTAGAGAGGAAACCTACCATTCTATGTTTTAAATACTATGGTTGCTTGCATAAAATATAAGTTTCTTACACATAATAGGGCTGTAATTCTAAAGCTAAATGTTTGTTACTATTGAGTGTCACTTTCTTATTTTCCGTGACTTGTTGGTAACTACTGACAAAAAGCTGTGGTATGTAATCAGTTTTATCCACCACTATACTTCAAGTTGAACAAAAAACGAGGCCTGGCTGACAAATGAATGAATATTATCTGTGAAACTAATATCAATGCTGACAAATGAATGAATATTATCTGTGAAACTAATATCAATGCTGTAAATGAATGAATATTATCTGTGAAACTAATATCAATGCTGTAAATGAATGAATATTATCTGTGAAACTAATATCAATGCTATAAATGAATGAATATTATCTGTGAAACTAATATCAATGCTATAAATGAATGAATATTATCTGTGAAACTAATATCAATGCTGTAAATGAATGAATATTATCTGTAAAACTAATATCAATGCTATAAATGAATGAATATTATCTGTAAAACTAATATCAATGCTATAAATGAATGAATATTATCTGTAAAACTAATATCAATGCTATAAATGAATGAATATTATCTGTAAAACTAATATCAATGCTATAAATGAATGAATATTATCTGTAAAACTAATATCAATGCTATAAATGAATGAATATTATCTGTAAAACTAATATCAATGCTGTAAATGAATGAATATTAGCTGTAAAACTAATATCAATGCTATAAATGAATGAATATTATCTGTAAAACTAATACTAATGCTATAAATGAATGAATATTAGCTGTAAAACTAATATTAATGATGTAAATAAATGAATATTATCAGTAAAACTGATATCAATGCTGTAAATAAATGAATATTATCAGTAAAACTGATATCAATGCTGTAAATAAATGAATATTATCAGTAAAACTGATATCAATGCTGTAAATGAATGAATATTATCTGTAAAACTGATATCAATGCTGTAAATGAATGAATATTTTCTGTAAAACTAATATCACTGCTGTAAATGTAGCTTACAGTTTTGTCACTATTTGTATTTCATTTTTTCTGCAGCACTTCTTTTCAAACCTATTATTATGTTACTTATGAGCACGCGTAGTTTAAAACTCATTATAAACTGTCACACAAGAGATTTACACAGTTTAGCTGTTGGTACATTATACTAATAAACAAGTTTATTTGAAATTATGGTCTCGAACAGTGGATGTACACAAAAGTTACCTCTGGTTGTTTAATAATAAACTCGTTTGCCTGTAATCTTGTGATCCTTCAGATTAAAGATTTATACAAAGTCGACTTCTAATGTCTCACTTTATTGAAAACATGTGACCTATACGTGGCACTTCCGTTCTAATGTCTCACTTTACTGAAGATATGTGACCTATACGTGGCACTTCCGTTCTAATGTTTCACTTTACTGAAGATATGTGACCTATACGTGGCACTTCCGTTCTAATGTTTCACTTTACTGAAGATATGTGACCTATACGTGGCACTTCCGTTCTAATGTCTCACTTTACTGAAGATATGTGACCTACACGTGGCACTTCCGTTCTAATGTCTCACTTTACTGAAGATATGCGACCTACACGTGGCACTTCCGTTCTAATGTCTCACTTTACTGAAGATATGTGACCTACACGTGGCACTTCCGTTCTAATGTCTCACTTTACTGAAGATATGTAATGGAACTTACAGATTATTTTTTTAGTTTATTTCACGTAAAATTTTTCGTGGACTAGAAGCTTTAAGTCTTCCTGACTTAAGTGATAAACAAGATGGCGTCTAGCAGTAGACAGCAGCCACCGCTAACTTTGATGTTGTTCTTATCTAATTATGTGGAATAAAGTATGGATTGGACTTTGGAGCTGTAAACTAGGCCTATTAAGAAATACACTACAAGCACGTGGACACGTCTTCTGATTAGTGGGTTCAGCTATTTCAGCCACACCTCTTTCTAATAGGTGCATAAAAATCAAGCATATGCCATGCAATATCCACAGACAAACATTGACAGTAGAATGGGTCGTACTGAAGAGCTCAGTGACTTTGAACGTGGTACTGTCGTAGGATGCTACCTTTCCAACAAGTCAGTTCGTCACATTTCTGCCCTACTAGAGCTGTCCCGGTTAACTGTAAGTGCTATTATTGTGAAGTGGAAACGTCTAGAAGCAACAACAGCTCAGCCACGAAGCGGTAGGCCATACAAGCTCACAGAACGGGACTGCCGAGTGCTGAAGCGCGTGAAAATCGTCTGTCCATACTTGCAACACTCACTACCGAATTCTAAATTTTCTCTGGAAGTAACGTCAGCACAATAACTGTTCGTCGTGAGTTTTATAAAATGGGTTTCCGTTGTCGAGTAGCCGCACACAAGCCTAAGATCACCATGCGCAATGCCAAGCGTCAGCTGGAGTGGTGTAAAGCACACTGCCACTGGACTTTGGAGCAGTGGAAACGCGTTCTCTGGAGTGATGAATCACGCTTCACTATTTGGAAGTCTGAAGGACAAATCTGGATTTAGCAGATGCCTGGAGAACGCTACCTGCCTGAATGCATAATGCCAACTGTAAAGGTTTGTGGAGAAAGAATAATGGTTTGGGGCTCTTTATCATGGTTTGGGCTAGGTTTTATTAGTTTCAGTGCAGGTAAATCTTAATGCTACAGCACACAACAACATTTTAGAGAATTATCTGCTTCCAACTTTGTAGCAACGGTTTGGGAAAGACCATTTTGTGTTTCAGCGTGACAGTGCCCCGTGCACAAAGCGAGGTCCATGAAGACATGGTTTGCTGAGGTTGGTGTAGAAGAACTTGACTGGCCTGCACTGAGCTCTGACCTCAACCCCATCGAACACCTTTGTGCCCGACCTCACTAATGCTCTTGTGACTGAAGAGAAATGAATCTCCACAGCCATGTTCCAAACTCTAGTGAAAAACCTTCCTGGAAGAGTGGAGTCTGTTATAGCAGCAAAAGGGGACCAACTTCATATTAATGCCCATGGTTTGGAATGAGATGTTCAACAAGCACATATGGGTGTGATGGCCAGGTGTCCACATACTTTTGACCATGAAGTGTAGAATGTTGACGAAACAACACCTAAAGATTAACGTCTTCTGCAACATACAAAAAGTATGTAACGTTGTTGTTACATTTAACTACAACTATTGTAAATGTTGTATTTCACTTAACTATAACCGTTGTCAGGATTCTTATTACCCTTAACTATAACCGTTGTTAACGTTGTTCTTACACTTAACCATAATCATTGTCAATGTTCTTATTCACTTAACCAAAACGTTGTCAGTGTTGTCGTCACACTTAACCAAAACGTTGTCAATGTTGTTGTTAATTGTTGATAGCGTTATCGTCACATTTAGCGTTTGTAGCATTGTGAATCTATTGTGTAGTTGTATTGTGTAATTGTATAATTATTATAACTGTTATTGTCGTCTTAATTATATCTATTGCTTTTATTTTTACAATTTTTTTCAGACATTTTGTATGCATCCTAACCAGAAATTCTTTTTAGTGTATTTACCAAAATTCAAATCCACAAACATGTAATCCTAAATACGGGAACGTTGTCCACTTGACTATCAAGTGGACACTTATTATTTTAAATATTTTGCATAACGGGTTATGCATGGCCAAGCATATTAAGGCTTGCGACTCGTAATCTTAGGGTCGCGGATTCGCATCCCCGTCGCGCCAAACATGCTCGTCATTTCAACCGTGGGGGCGTTATAATGTGACGATCAGTCCCACTATTCGTTGGTAAAAGAATAGCCCAAGAGTTGGCGGTGGGTGATGATGACTAGCTGCCTTCTCTCTAGTCTTACACTGCTAAATTAAGGACGGCTGGCACAGATAGCCCTCGAGTAGCTTTGAGCGAAATTCAAAAACAATTAGGTGTTTTGCAAGTGCATATATTATTTTTTTTATTTCTTGTGTCTTTTGTCCAATTATTTTCGTAATACTGGGAGCCATATTGTGCTTATCTCTACACTCGGAATCACAGGTTCGGGGGTTCAAATCCTGGTAATTCGACAGCAAAGCTTTTTGGTTGTGACACATAGAAGATGCCTGATGTAGCACCTGACGACGGTCTGAAAATTCTCTGGCCAAACATTTGTAAGAACAACAGTAATACGTATAATAAAGACAACAATAACAGTTAGAATAATTATTTTACTAGTAACGTTAACCCCTTGTCTCAATTAATTTATAACTTCTACAAACAAATTTGCATTATTTTCAGTTGTTAGTAACTTATCAGTTTGTTCGTTTATTGAAGCTGCTCTAAATGTACCTGTTCTAGCAGTTCTTAAATATAAAGCTATAGGCTAGAAGGAAGACAGGTGCCAACTCCAACCACTGACAACTCTTAGGCCATTTTTTACTAACAGATAACTGCATTTTTTTTATGAATGAAACCTAAAGATGCGATTGATTTGATATTAAAATATTCTTCTTTCCCAGTTTTAAAGTTTGGTCTAACAACAGAAATTCTTTATACGTCAATTGTTGGCCAGTTCCGAATGGTTGCCAGGGAAAGTTACAGAAGACAGGAGTAATCATCAGCCGTTCCTGATTTGAAACTATTGATCAAAACTAAGCTCTCCTTCCCGGTGACCCAACTGTAAGTTTGTAGGCTTCTAACTCCAGCTTAGGTTTAGATATCCATGGTGGGCACATCACAGATAGCAAAGCAAACCAAAAATGAAGGCAAACAATCAGAAGCACACTATCGTCCACGTTAAAGTGGTTAACTGTCACTTTTATAACGCACCTACTGTTTAAAGTATGGGGTATTTTGTGGAATGGCACAGTTCCTAAATTGGATCTCCAACTCCTAACTCCAGAGCACAACAATATAAAGAAGCCGCATTTTGAGAGTAGTTTAGATATGAGCTTTGTCAAGAAACGTTGCTAGACATTGTGTGTGTGTGTGTATGTCACTAGTTTATGTTAACTAGATAATTCTTTACCACTCCCATAAAGTTTGTTTTATTTTTGTTTTTGAATTTCGCGCAAAGTTACTCGAGGGCTATCTGCGCTATCCGTCCCTAATTTTGCAGTGTAGGAAGGCAGCTAGTCATCACCACCCACCGCCAACTTTTGGGCTACTCTTTTACCAATGAAGAGTGGATTGACTGTCACATTATAATGCCCCCACGGCTGAAAGGGCGAGCATGTTTGGTGCGACAGGGATTCAAACCTGCGAACCTTAACCCACCTGGCCACGCTGGACCAGAAAAAAAAAAATATTTTCTCTTTTTCTACCTCTCTTACAAATCATATATAATCTGTTGTTTTACTTTATCATCCTGAGAAGCTCTGTGTGGAATCGAAACGCGGCTGGGCGTGTGACAAATACAGTCTTTTGATTCGCGGAAAACATCTTAGTTGTTTACGAGTTTTTAAGAATAACACTTGTTTTCGGTCCAGCAATGTTTGGTGAGATGCACTAGATTTTCCACCAGAATGATTCCTTTTAAAAAGGCAAAACAATAAACTCCACTAAAAATCCAGTCAATTCCCATTGTTTCGGAAAGGTATAGTAAAATGGAACTTTCGGGCCAATCCTATATTATACGTTATTGTACCGTGTAAAATCCCAGTTGTTAAGCCTTCCGATTAGACATACCCAATCACCTTATATCACGTTAGTTACTTTACCCTGTATCTGGAACTGTAACCTAATATTTGTTGGCATGGCAACAGAAGACGGCTGATCCTGTCTCGCACCATCACTAGTTCTCTTCTTGAGAGTCGATATCAATTATATCCGACTGGAGTTCAAAATAAAGAGAAAAAAAAATCATTTTAAAACCTCCAACTGGGATGCGCCCAAGGGTGAGAAATAACATAAAAAAAAAAGTCTGAAGCAAACTAACGGAAGCTCCCTTCCCCCCTCACCACCACTCTACCCCCCTCTCTCTGCTGTCATGTTGTTACCATAGGGTTTTTAAAACCGCACAGTAAAATCGATTTCTTCAAATTTAAGGGACACGCTCATGCACGTGGCTTGGATCAGTTTAGTTCTCACCAATCAATGAGAAGAAGTGAGGCATTACAAGGAAAGGCTAGGTAGGGTTACCATGGTAACAAAGGCTTCTCATCATCGTAGAGATGGCTGGTTATCCATTATTTCATTTAGTTTTTCAACCTTATAGATAGACTGTCTCGTTTAACATAATTACAGTTTAATGCCCGCTTCTGGCACCTGAGGATCTCGGCCACGTGTGAAGTCCGAAAAATTAGAGGCGGATGAGACACGTGAGCTTGTACGTTTTCCTAAATGAACCACGTGATTTACACCTATTATTAGCGAGTGAATAGTAAACAGAAATACAGACACCGAATTCCAAAACACGACTTTCGCCCTTTGCTTTTCCCCTTTCTTTGACCCGAGATTTAAAATATTATTAATCCCACTTCTCTTTTCTCCAGGGGGCGTTTACGTCTACAGCCTTAACGATGAGTTTGTGAAGAGACCAGAATACTAAGATGCCTACTGATTCTTTCCCCACTTATGATTCAACTGGACTGTGTTTCCTTCTACGTACGTTACTGGCTTCCCTACAGACCAGCCACTTCTATTCTGGTCCAATGTTCTGTTACGCACTTCATGACATCATTGGAGTTCATCAAATTAATCATTTTATGGAAAATATCGAACCAAGTGTTTGTTTGTTTGTTTTGTGAATTTCGCTCAATGCTACACGAGGGCTATCTGTGCCAGCCGTCCCTAATTTAGCAGTGTAAGACTAGAGGGAAGGCAGCTGGTCATCACTACCCACCGCTAAGTTTTAGGCTAATTTTTTACCAAAGAACAATGGAATTGACCGTTACATTATAACGCCCCCAAGGCCGAAAAGGCGAGCATGTTTGGTGCGACCGGAGTTCGAACCCGAGACCCTCAGATTACCAGTCGAACGCCTAAACCCAACTGGCCATGCCAGGCCAAACAAATCAAGTGACTCCCACATTTACCTTTTTCAGATTCTTGTAAAGAGCACACAATATATACACTTTTATTTCATATCATCCGAATCTCGTTCTCTGTCCATCTTAAGAGATGAAACAAATAAGAGTATATGTTAACAGTAAGAGATAAAAAGTAGCTACGCCACCAATTATTTGATGTTCAAAACTTTTAGTATTTGATCTCAAGAAGCGATCTCAGTGTCGCAGATAATTATACTTTTAACTTAACTCGTATACTGGTCAGATGAGAAGTCAGTTTGAAGTACAGCTATTTCTTTTTTTATTTTATTGTTAACTGGATAAATGTCGTTGGTATAGAAATATCAAGACTATTTTGTTCTGATTCCAGAATTATTCCAGGCTCACAGGAGACATTTGATTCCTTGCTGTGTTACTGTTTTTCTATTTGGAAAATTAACGTTTCTTTCACCTTGCAGAAACAGATGAGTTATGCGTTAACTAAAATTAAATTATATAGTTTCCCTAACACTTCACAGATGTCACCACAAGGGATTCTTTTTTATTTTTAACCAAAATTATTTGCGCTTTGATTGCATTTAAAAATCGAACTTTTATTTTATTCCACGTTCAAAAGAAGTTTCAAAACCAAGTTGTTTTACATCTATAAGCTATTACTCTTAAGTCTCATAAGAATATAAATGTATGCTTTGGACTTATACCTGAGTGAACAGATTTAGTGCTTGGTTAGTTTTGAATTTCGCGTAAAGCTACTCAAGGGCTATCTGCACTAGCCGTCCCTCATTTAACAGTGTAACACTAGAGGGAAGGCAGCTAGTCATCACCACCCACCGCCAACTCTTGGGCTACTCTTTTACCAAAGAAGAGTGGGACTGACCCACTGCTGAAAGGATGAGCATGTTTGGTTCGACGGGGATTCGAACCTGCGACCCTTGGAGTCAAACACCTTAACCGACGTGGCCATGCCGGGCCGAAGGTGTTTTGACAGAAACAAAATATAATAATTTGTTAGGATAAACTACGAGGTCACAGTTGAAGCTGCAATGCTGGTTACATAAATTTAGAACTGTGTTTGCCCAAATTTATAAAACTAGATTCGGCATGGCCAAGCGTGTTGAAGCGTGCGACTCGTAGTCTGAGGGTCGCGGGTTCGCATCCCCGTCGCGCCAAACATGCTCGCCCTTTCAGCCGTGGGGGTGTTATAATGTTACGGTCAATCCCACTATTCGGTCGTAAAAGAGTAGCCCAAGAGTTGGCGGTGGGTGGTGGTGACTAGCTGCCTTCCATTTAGTCTTACACTGCTAAATTAGGGACGGCTAGCACAGATAGCCCTCGAGTAGCTTTGTGCGAAATTCCAAAACAAACAAACAAACAAAATAAAACTAGATACTTAAGTTTACAATTCAGGTTGCCTAAATTGAGGAAAATTATTATTTAAATTTAGAAAAACTGGTACTGAAGCTAAACCTCCCCAGCAGCACAGCGGGATATACGCCTAGTACTACTGCTAGAGACCATATTTCGATACCAGTAATTGACAGCGCATCCAAAGCCCATCTTGTCACTTTGTTCTTAACTAAAAACATACATAAAGTTATAACACGAGTTTCAAGTCGTAGTGTGTATTCCCACAACACAATATTTTTAAACAATATATAAAAATATTAGAAGTGCTTCTTTACAAGCGGTTTCTCAGACTTTATCTCATTGTTTCAAGATGTTTACTGATTTTTGCTAAGTTTAATGAAGTGGGAGTTTTTAAAACATTCTTGACACAAAAAAAAACCTTTAGGTTAAGAAACAAGAGACTTAGTTTATGGCATTAATTATTTTAACGGTGTGTACATTAAATTAATTTTCCCTTCAGTGAATCTCAAAAAAATTAATTTGCGTTTTAATGAAACAAAGTATAAAACAAGAACTTGAGTTGTCATGTTATCAGGATAATGAAACTTTCCTCAAATTGCTCATGAAATCTGAAAAATAAAAGTGATAAAAATATATTTTAATTATCTTTTAAGGCTCATAATATGACTTTTTCTTTACCTAATTATGAAGAGTGAGATTGACCGTCACATTATAATGCCCCCTTTTTTTTTTACACATTTTGAATTTGCAGACCCCTCGTGAGTCAGCCAGAAAACTGCAGATTTACAACACCCCTGGTGGGCATACCACAGGTAAGCCCATGGTGTGGCTTTGTACTTAACACCAAACACCTCAAACAATCAGATATCGCCACCAAGTGTGGGATTTCCACGCATGCGTATTGTTAAAAGAGAAGAGGAACAAGTACCTTGTAAACAAGCTGTGAGTGTACAAACAATCCTAAAAAAAACTCGTGAAAACTCGTCCACAGCGTGAACTTGTTTTAGGTTTAGCTTCCCTTACCATGACTTGTACACGGATGTAATCTCAAACTTAATTCTACAAGCCAAACAACCTTGAATACAGGCCTAAATACGTCCTCGATATGTGATTAATAACTAATTTCAGAATGTAAAAATGGTGAGAAACGTACTTGAAGGTTTAGAAAGTCTTGGGGACATAACCGTGAGAAACGTGTCAGACAGCAGAATGACGACCAGTTACTAGAAGCGAAGCGGTGAAGATTTGAAGGTTAGGGCAAGTAAATCTGTCCATTAATTGATTCACTTCTTTAGAAGAGAGAGAAGAACGTAATTCGTTGGACGAGTCAATAGACGAGATCGTGTTTTTTTTTCAGATAATTTTCAAAACGGTTTTGTCATTACTCCTTGAAGTTAGCTTGCTTACAGAAACTTGGTGTTATTTTTAAAAAACAGGAGTTACCAGCCATTACTGGACGAACATTAGATGATTACAATAAATAGAATACTCAATGCTTTGTACACTATACAATCGGTGTCTTTAAGGAGCCGAGCTCTTTATTATTTATGAAACAAAAGATAAAAATATCAATACAGATAATGTTAAACTTTGTTGCACATGTTCATAAATACATTAACTTTCAATCAGGGTAAAAAACATCACAAAACTAGTAATCAAAACATTTGTAAAATGATGTAGGAATGGCAATGCCAAGAAAAATGCAAACAAGGGTAATAATATGATTTTAATATTACATTTTAATGTTACACTGCAAAATGCATACTTAATATTACTGTAATTAGAGGTTGTATATTCCAGACGCTTGTTATGCAGTTTATCATAATATGACGGCCATGTCAGGGTAGATAACACATAGTATAACTAAGATCGTAGAACTTGCATAGTAGTTAAAACAAGTTCTGTCAAAATATGTCTCAATTATTACAGACTGTTACATAGTCTTGTTACGAGGTCGGTCGATTTGTACGACCGTGTATTTTACAGTGTAACATTAAATTTTATTATTAAAAGTCGTAGAGATGATTTATATATAACTGTATTATTCCTGTATCATTGTTTGCATATTGTTTGACACTATTTTCATTACTTTTATTAGTTTCAGCGATCCTCCCAGTCGCCATAAATCTACTCATTATAAACCAACTATTGTATTGAATTCATCATTTTATTATTCTCTCTCCATCTCATAGTACCTCATGTATCGTAACCTTTGTCTCTCTTATTTCATAGTACCTGGTGTACCACAACCTCCATCTGAAATTATATTGTTTACCAACTGTTTCGTCTCTCCAGGTTACAGTATCACGTGTAGTTATTTTTTCTATTCCCTAATACTCACGACTTTGCTCATTGGTCCTGAAACACAACTATTACATAATTACATTGTTTGACGTTTTCAAACCCATTATAATAGAGAAGCAAATCAAATGCCAAAATTTAAATTCTCGCTGATTTCTTTTTAGACTTTTAATAATGTTTGTCAATGAACAAATAACTAAAAAAGATATTAACTCCAGCACTGCCTAAACTAAGTATTATTAACACTACATCAGCAGAAGTGTTATCGTGTCTCTTACATAGATACAGAGTTTCTAAATATAAGTTTCTTTTATTACATACCTTTAAAGTCGCCTAAAGAAGACATTAAAAACATAGGACGTCTTTCTCACACACTTTTACGGTAGCATAAAGAATTATAAAGTCGGACTATCTTTCTCACACACTTGTAAGGTATCCTGGAGAATTATAAAGTCAGACTGTCTTTATCACACATTTGTAAAATATCCCAGAGAATTATAAAGTCAGGCTGCCTTTATTACATATTTTTAGAGTGTCAAAGATAATAGCAAGGATATTGAATCCATCTGGGTTTCTATAAGTGAATATAAAGGGAAAATGTTTTTTAGTGGAAATATGTTACAGACCACCAGGTGACACTATTAACTGTTCGAGACTGATTTCTTCACCAACTAATCAAGGAATCTACTAGAAATAATGTTATTTTAGATTTATTGTTAACTTCTAATACAGAAATGGTTGAGAGGGTAGAAATTGGGGAACAACTAGGTACAAGTATTCATTGCTGTATTAGATTTGATGTTTTGCTGTTTACAGAAATATTGAAATTTTAATTCCAAATTTGAAAAAGCAAATATTGAAGGAATGCGAGATGTGAGACATTTTTAAAGAGAAATTTTTGAATATTCAAGACAAACATATTCCTTATAGAGAGAAAAGAATGGCTGCAAATAAACAAAAAAAAAAGGTTGGCCCACAAATAGACTAAAATTTAAAAAACATAAACAATTTAAGTTGAGAATTAGAATATTACAGAATATTAAGACGTCAAAATGGACGTATGAAAAGAGTTGGATGAAAGTGTAGAAATTAACATTAAGTATTTCTTTAAATGAAATAAGGGTAAACAAAATGTTAGAATGGGGGAAAGAGACGATAAAGAAAGGCTGATGATACTGGGATATTAAATTTTGCTTTTTTTTTCAGTTTTTTTACTAACGAATATTTAAGCTGCATTCCTCAACCTGAACAGTTGATAAGATCGAACTAGGTGATCGTATTAGTTTTAAATTTGTTTTAAAAAATTGGAGAGTTTAGAGAATGATAAGGCTCCTGGGCTAGGTTATATTTTCTCAAGAGTTTTGAAATTGGTTAAAAATTGGATACGTGAGCCACTTACTACTATTTTTGAAAGTTCTTGAATAGTGGGTAAGTACCAGAGGATTGTCACTCCAAGGGAGGTAATATAAGTTGTCCCAGTAATTATAGACTCATTAGTTTTACATCATTGTGGGAAAAGATTTGAATGCCTAATAAAAGATGTTTTACAAAGAAATTTAACAAAATTTAGAATTTTATTGAATAGTCAACATGGTTTCACTGAGAGAAACTCTTGTCTTACAAATATTTTTGAAAATGTTACTGCATATGTAGATGAGGAAATGGTGTAGATGTCAGAAAGTATTTAAAAGGTTTGTAGAACATTATCTCTACAGGTTGGAGGGTTACGTTAGGAAACTAGGTAGAAGAGTGGCTGGATGGAAGAAAGCAGATGGTTGTTACAAATGGTGTTCAGTCAAACTGGAGTAATGTCACAAGTGAGGTACCTCAGGACTCAGCATTAGGACCTTTGTTCTTTTGATTTAGATTAATGACATACATGAAGGAATGGTCAATAAATTACTTATATTTGATGATAATGTCAAGGTCTTGGATGTTGCTGGCTGTAGCGGGATACTTCTTGTTTACAAAAGGATTTATATCATTCAGTGAGTTGGGCAAGTTAATGGCAGATGGGTTTTAATTATGATAAATTGGAGATTATGCATTTGGATTATCATAATTTAAGTTACAAGTATAATTTGGATGAGAATAACCTTTGGTGTAATAGTTGATCAGTCTCTTAAGAATTTCAAGTAGGGTGCTGTTGCTATTGGTGAAGCAAATAGGATTTTAAGTTGTATATACAGATGTATTGAATACAAGTCTAAATACATTATAATTTCATTGTACAGGTAAGGCCACATTTGTAATATTGTGTTCAGTCTTTGGTTCTTTACATTAAAAAGGACATTGAAGTGTTGGAAAGGGTTCTGAAAAGGAATACTAGAATGGTGTCTGAAATGGAGAAGATTGTCAAATGAAAAGAATTTGAATTTTCTCAAACTGGATTTTATTGGAAACTAAGTGCTAGAGAGGACCAGATTGAAGTGTTTTTAATATTGTAAATGGAGCTGATAAAGATAAGACATCTTTTTGTCATCCATAACAGAGAGAATAGAAAAACAAAGGAACATATATACATTGTGGAAATACTATTCAGCTAAGACGGTTTTATTTTTCTAATAGGGTGGTTCCATATTAGAACGTATTGTTTTCTAATATTATAGAAGCACTGGGTTTAAGAGAAAGCTTGAAACCTCTGGATCTAAGGGTTTTGTAAATGTTGCTCAACAGTTTTAGTTCAGAGGATGGGACAGCTTAACTAGGTAGCGATTTCCGCTTTCTCCCTAAACACTATACTACATCATGTTTAAACATGATAAAATTAGGCTGTCTTTCTTACAAAGTTGTAATTTATCCCAGTGAAAAGGTTACCAAGAGAATAAGACTTACATACACAGTTCTTAAAGCGTCCTAAAAATATCATAGATGGAGAGCCTTTCTTTTTTAAAGCTTCAACATATCTTAAAGAAAGCGTAATAGACATAGACTGTCTTTTTATACTCAAGTTTTAAACTGTCATAGGGAAAAAATACAGCGATTTAAAACGTGTTTTACGTTCAACAGAATTGAGAGATATTTATTTACAAATGCACATTGTTACCTACGTCTTTATAAGGACACTATACTGTGTTAGACGTATTTGACCTTGAACACTATTGAGAGATATTTATTACCAAATGCATATTGTTACCTACTACTTTATAAAAACACTATACTATATTAGACGTGTTTTACGTTCAACAGTGTTGAGAGATATTTATTACTTGATGTATATCTTTAAATAAATATTTAAAAAGAAACTATACTATGTTATACGTGTTTTATGTTCAACAGTATTGGGAGATATTTATTATCAAATCCATGTTCTTACCTAAATCTTTATAAAGATACTATACTATGTTAAACGTGTTTTACGTTCAAAAGTGTTGAGAGATATTAATTATCAAATGCACATGATTATCTAAAACATTATAAAGACACTATACTATGCTAGAAATGTTTTGCGTTGATCAGCGTTGAGAGATATTTATTTTTTAAGTGCATATTGTTTCCAAAAACTTAATAAAGACACTATATTATATTCGACGTATTTTACGTTCAGCAGTGTTGAGAGATATTTACTACCAAATGCATACTGTTACCTAAATCTTTATAAAAACACTATACTATGTTAGACATCTTTTACGTTCAAAAGTGTTGAGATATATTTATTACTTGATGTATATCTTTAAATAAATCTTTATAAAGAGACTATAGTATGTTATACGTGTTTAACGTTCTAGAGTATTGGGAGATATTTATTACCAAATCCGTGTTCTTCCCTAAATCTTCATAAAGATACTATACTATGTTAGACGTGTTTTACGTTCAACACTGTTGAGAGACATTTATTACGAAATACATATTGTTACCATAAACTTTATAAAAACAGTATAGTATGTTAGACGTATTTTAGTTTCAACAGTGTTGAGATATATTTATTACTAAATGCATATTATTACCTGAATATTTATAAAGACATATAATGTATTAGACATGTTTTATGTTCCACTTTGTTGACAGATATTTATTTCTAAATGTATATTGTAACCTAGATTTTTATAAAGACACTATACAATGTTCGACTAAAACAGCAGCTCATGCATGGCGTGTCAAGGTCGTTGTACCAAATTTTAAATATAGCGAAACGTAATTATTTTTCTCATCAGAAAGTCTTCAACTAGTGAGTTGCACCCGCCGCCTGCCAGCTAGTTCTACCCGAATAGCGAAACTGATTGTTACAATTATAACGCATCCATGCCTGAAAATATCGAACGTGTTCAATTACACATGGTGAGTCAAATCTTAACATTTTTTATCTACAGTCCGTCACGTTACATAGTAAGTCTCATTCTGGCTTAACCAAATCTAATTTGGTGATTTGTGTATTCATTCAGTGGAGTGGAGTGTAAAATTCTAATTCTAACTCTATATTTATCATACGTGTATTGAGTTTATTCGCCTATTGTTATGTCTGTGTGTTTGTTGCAAAATTAGATATGTGACTTGCAGGACAATCTTGTACAAAGCAATAGGCGTTTTTGGTTGGTTTGTGTGAAGTTAAGTACAAACCTACGCAATGGACTACCTAGTGCTGGAAATCCGAAGGCATACCGCTATGCCACAGGAGGGGTAACCATTTTGGTAACATCCAATCTCTCGAAATATATCTCTTCACGGTCAGATTCTTGTTCTGTTCTAATCAGAGCTTAGGAGTGAAAGTAAATAGGGACATATACTTTTTTTAACTAAAATATATCTGCTATATTCACTACCGAATAGGCCTATTCTTACATACCAGTCATCTTCCAGCTAGCACTAGCTATAGAAATGGTTGAGAGACTGTTTATATTTGTAAACTGAATTTATTTTTGGTGTTAACCTGCTGATGTGGACTTTGTTAATGCTATTTATGTCACAAAATGTCAGAATTATGATAATAATAATTAATGTTCGATTATTTTATAAAAACAAAAACTGAGAGCTTTCAGATACATATTTTTATGTATTTCTACAAATAAGAAATTGTGAAAACGTGAAAAGAAAATAGAAAGATACAATATGATCAATCTGTAAGTTGTCGTACTGTAGAGAAGTCGTCCATTTCATTTATAGCACAAGGAGTCATTACGTCATCACACAAACCTGAAATACTCTGGACATTTGAAACACTCATATGTAATTTGAAACTTCCAAATCAAGGGCTTATAACACCAAGCCAAAAGCTGGTAATCCTTGTTTGTAATAACAAAACAAAAATAAACAGATATTTCGTTTTGTGACCAAAGGGTTTGAGGAATTTACGCGTCAAGTGCACAAAGCGATGACCTACTCACAAACGGTCATTTTTTATGCAACTCTTGTTGAAATTATAAAAATAAAATTGGGAGCTGTGCGCGTAAAATTTAGAAACATAGAAAAAAGAAAAAAACGTTGCGATCAACCAGCGGGTCCTCTGGAGGACCAGTTCTCAATTCATTTAAGGTCCTCATGTAATGCAAGTTATGGCATAAGTTTGGTTTGTTTTGAATTTCGCGCAAAGCTACACGAGGGCTATCTGTGCTAGCCGTCCCTAATTTAGCAGTGTAAGACTAGAGGGAAGGCAGCTAGTCATCACCACCCACCGCCAACTCTTGGGCTACTCTTTTACCAACGATAGTGGGATTGACCGTCACTTATAACGCCCTCATGGCTGAAATGGCGAGCTTGTTTGGTGTGACGGGGATTCGAACCCGCGACCCTCAGATTACGAGTCGAACGCCTTAACACACCTGGCCGTGCCGGGCCTAAAGCTTGAAGAAAGCGCTGCTTGTAATTCTTATAGTTACAAACTACATGAAAGCATTGCGTACTATACGTATTTCTTCAGGGTCCCTGAAAGTGTTTTGTTTCAAGAATAAATAAAACCTGAAATTAAGATTAATAAATGTTTTTATTTATTGTTTTTGAAATTTGTATGTCATGCTATGTTGTAGCCTACAGAGTACATAATTCTTCTCGTGATTCATGGCATGCACATCTTTTTACTAACATCACGACAGTACATATGTCAACGTTAAGTGTTCCTTATGTGACATTATTGTAGAGTCTACTGACAGACAACACACTACTGTAGAGTGGTGTGAGTGGTTAAAACAGTTTATCCTTCCAGACGTCCTTCGGCCCTCTTTAGGGGAATTTAACGAACTCTTATTACACCTGCAATATGAAAGCAATTCCATAAGGTTGCTCATTCTACATATATTTTTATCGCAGTAACGCTTGAAGAAATTCCTTAACAAATGGGTCATGTGTAACCTACTGATTACATGTCAAAACTGTTGTTCCGAAGACTCATTGTCGTACTATTGTGCGCCGAAATTTGGGAACGTGAGTGCTTTTTGTGAGCACTGTTTTCTCAGAGAGGCCCAAGTGTAGGCAATTTGTGCTGTTGACTAGATTAAACAACGAAAAGAAAACTGTCTGGAATTCAACGTCCAACAATTACTTCAATGTTTCGCTGTTCTGAGTTTGGTGTTTAATTTATAGCGAAACGTTTCCCTTCTCAATGGGTTAGCTTAAAATCACAACAGACTCAAAGCATGACTGACTTATAAGATTGCAGATCCTCAGGTAAATGTCCAAATAATCGAAATACGTAAAACATAGTTTCCCACCAACGTGCACCCATCTACCCCAAGCGGGTAGAAGGAAGCTATTACTGAATATCTTGTAACTTCCCATCTCCCTTGTCGGATTTATTTCTCAAGTGTGTTGTTTTAACAGTTATGTTTTATTGTTACAACTTAACTGTTGTTACAGAAAGTTAGATTATTGTTTAGAACAGCTACGACGTTTGTTTGTTTGTTTTGAATTTCGCGCAAAGTTACACGAGGGCTATCTACGCTAGCCGTCCCTAATTTAGCAGTGTAAGAATAGAGGGAAGGCAGCTAGTCATCACCACCCACCGCCAACTCTTGGGCCACTCTTTTACCAACGAATAATGGGATTGACCGTCACTTATAACGCCCTCATGGCTGAAAGGACGAGCTTGTTTGGTGTGACGGGGATTCGAACCCGCGACCCTAGGATTGCGAGTCGAACGCCTTAACTCTCTTGGCCATGCCAGGCCTAGCTACAACGTTTAGATCACCGGCGTGACCAGTATTAAGTAGACACGTTGTACGGCAAAGATAACTTGAGTATTTAAACGTCTTCTAAAAACCAGTTTTACTCACTATAAAAGCTTTAAATTGTGACGGAAAACTAGGATTTACCAAGAAATAAACTTAGAACGAAACTAATAGTCTGATTAATATTCTATCTGTTTGTCGCATATTGTTAAAATTATGATACTGTTGTGTCGACATTTGGTACGAAATACTATTTTGTTTCGTGTAACCCACTAGTTAATGTATCGGGTACAAGGTTCAATCCCAACAGAGGTCACAGAGTAAAGGGGACATTGACTCCCATCATCTGGGCCACAGCCAGACTATGTGTGTGTGTGTGTATTTTCTTAGAGCAAAGTCACATCGGGTTATCTGCTAAGCCCACCGAGGGGAATCGAACCCCTGATTTTACCGTTATAAATCTGTAGACATGCCGCTGTACTAGCGAGGGGCACACAGCCATACTAAGCCTTTGTGGATGTTAAGTATTCTAAACTGGTCACCTTCTCTCTTTAAAGAGCAGTAGTTGAGAATTAGGGATGGCCATATCTGAATCGTAAGGACCATTGACCCTTGGCCGTTTATCCCAAGTGGGAATAAAGCATACCTTTTGAGAAATAAATATCAGTGTTTGTAACCCTACCAATGTCGATGAAATCTTTATCGTAGGACCTCACGTTATCACGAGACTAAACGTAAAGAAATATTTTATGTGAGACGTTTAGGAAAGTTAGAAGGGACAGAAAGTTAAAAGTTATTTAATGGTACGTTTTCAACACCAGCTTAACTTGCGACGCAAAAATCCATGGAATAGACTTAGATCCAAGAAAGATAAATCAAAATAACTTATATTGAAGTAACCTGTGATTACAAGATAGTTAGTTGGCTATATAATAAACATTATCGTCATAAAAAACAGTGTATAGTCAGTCCAAAAATGAGGGGACAAGTACAACCCCTCTACCTCATAGAAAACGCTAACTTCGCATTTCGTAGTTAACTGAAGTAAACAAATTTCGCTAAAATCGTGCGTGACCAATAAAGAGACAGAACGGTGCAGTCGAGGCAGTCAAACGTCGGAGAATCCCTTTGTTAGCCAATCAGAATTAAGATCATTCATGAAATGAATTCAAGGTGTATTCAGAGAATACTTATTGGCAAAAATCATATTAACAATTTCCAATAAACAGAAAAGACAATGCGTCTTGGTAACACTATGTTCCAACAATGACTTCTGTGTCATGTTGCTTAGCAACAAAAGTACAACCTAATATAATTGTTAGTCTATATAGTGAAAGTATAAAATGAAACGTATAGATAAGAAAACAGAATAAATATTTGTTGATTTCTTAATTTAGACTCGGTTGATGAAAAAGGTTGGTTTTCTATTAAAAACGTTGGTAGTATAATATAAAATAAATTGATTTAAAATTGAATCGATATATTTACTTTCATGATAAATTTTACACACTTGACTCTAGGTTTAGTGATCTCACACTACGTCTTTACTTTAGGTTTTTTATACTAACACTCACTACACTTATAAGGTTTCAGAGCACCACTACAACTCCCAATCCTCACGGCTTCCTTGCACCTTAGTCATTAAAATCGTAATGAGCAGACAGTAATCAAATTATTCTATCTGGATAAATGCAACTTGGATTTTATAAGTCTTTATATTTCGAGAAATCAAGCGTGACGTGACACAAACTGTCATTTGTATAGGTTAGACTTCAATGGAAAATAAAATGTTTCCTCCACAGATGTAGTAAGTCCAATATGGCACTCCGGAAACTGATTAAATAAAATACTATACAATACTCAGAAAACGTATTCAAATAGGTTTAATATAGTATTCCACAAACTGATACAAATAGGTACGATATGGTATTCCGTAAATTGACTGGAATACAATACGGTATTCTATATACTGATTAATAAAAAGTAGAATAACAATAATATGTAAACCGGCTCAAATAAATAGGCTATAATATCCAGAAACTGGTTCAAATAAATAGGCTATAATATCCAGAAACTGGTTCAGATAAATAAATTATGACACCTCACAAATTGGTTAAAATAAACAGACCATAACACTCTAGAAATTGGCTTAAATAAATAGACTGTAATACTCAAGAAACTGGTTCAAATAAATAGATTATAATTTTCCAGAAACTGGTTCAGATAAATAAATTATGACACCCCACAAATTGGTTAAAATAGACAGACCATAACACTCTAGAAATTGGCTTAAATAAATAGACTGTAATACTCAAGAAACTGGTTCAAATAAATAGATTATAATTTTCCAGAAACTGGTTCAAGAAAATACACTAGGGTAGATCGTTATCAGAATTATTTTAGAACAATGTTTTTTATGCCTTTGTATTCATATTAATTTATTATGTATGTTTATACAAAGCGTTGTAGTGCTAAACGACTTCTAACATACGATATTTGAACAGTGAAATGTAAGGTTTATGAGGTCTCTGTAACAACGTGTTTTCTTACAGCAAAGTCATATCGTGCTATCTGTTATCGTTTTTTACGGTTACATGTAAAGGAAGTAATTTCTCATGTCCTGAGATAACCTTTCGTTAATAGTAAATTTACATTAAAACCAGCAACTGTGTAGTTTTCTAGGAGATCGTTGTTGTATTGTTATATTTAAGATATGAAGAGATGAATTATATTAACGAAAAGGCCAACGGCATAGTTATCTTTGACATCTGTGTAAAAATTCTGTTAGTTTGAAAATTAATTAAAACCACAAAACGTACACTTTTAAAACGACGAAAACAAAATGTATATATTGTTGTTCTAATTACTATTTCTGAAGCTATTAAGCTTATAAAATAAGTTTGGTTTTCTTTGAATTTCGCGCAAAGCTACTCGAGGGCTATCTACGCTAGCCGTCCCTAATTTAGCAGTGTAAGACTAGAGGGAAGGCAGTTAGTTATCACCACCCACCGCCAACTCTTCGGCTACTCTTTTACCAACGACTAGTGGGATTTACCGTCACAATATAACGCCCCCACGGCTGAAAGGGCTAACACGTTCGGTACGACGGAGATTTGAACCTGCTACCACCAGATTACGAGTCAAGCGCCTTAACCCACCTGGCCGTGACGGGCCTATATAAAATAGCAAGGTAATTTCTAGAATAGCGGATTCATTTTTAACAAATGCTGTATGCTTATTACTGTCTTCCGGTGGGATAGGGTTAAACCTATGGACTTGCAATGCTATAATCCAAGGTTCATTTCCTCACGTGGACACAGCAGACAGTCAAATATGGCAACATTTATTTTCTGCTCACTTTTCACTTCTTTTTTTGTCGTTGTTTTCATAAATGAGAACATGATTAATTTTAGAACCGTTTTTTTTCCCCTTTTATACGAGTAATAAAACACATTTTGCAAAACTTAAGTACAATTTAGGGATGGCAAGGTCAAAATGTACAGAAATAAGGTAGGAATGCAAATAGAAAACCATATAAAACTCATTACATCAGTAGCCAATAAGATCTGAGTTAATTTGACAAGCTTATGGTCATTAGCCACTGTAAGACTGTATGTCACTAATCAGTTTAAATGCTTTTATTCAAACCTGAATTCATGCAATTGACAGGAATACAACATTTAATTGTAGATAAAAATCATTCTTGTAAAGAGTTGACCACTTATGTAGTGATTTGTATGCGATGTTGTTGTTGTGTATTCTACCCTGCATTCTTTCAATATTTTTGGCACTGCCATCTATACGTCATTCTTAATAGTTGCAAACATTTTAAAGAAGTTCCCTTCTTTTTTAAAAAAGATTTCATTAAAGTATGTTGGTAAGTAAATACCATTCAATGGTAATACATGCTGTTATCGTTATGTGAAATTCTTCTTTGCACTTAAAGAATGACCACATATATTGATATTGTACCACTCAATAGGTCATTAATCATCACTGGTCATAATATTGACTTTCTGGAACTAAATGTTGAGGAATCTGCAGTAAGGAAAGAACATATGAAAAATCTATTCATGTATCATTCTCTATTAATGTTTGCATTCCATGTGGTCCCTACATTACTTTACATTTAAAATATGTTTTATTACTTCTTTTGTAAAGTTTTTTTTCCCATGATTGAAAGTTAGCGTATTCTATGTATTAGTGTAATTAAATTTAATATTATGCATATTGATTTGTTTTTTTTACATCTTCGCTTCATACGTAATATAGGAGCTAGATCCCTAAAGACACCGATTGTATAGTGTACAAAGCATTGAGTGCTCTACATGTTAGTTATCTAGCGTCCGTCTGTTATTGATTGATCATTCCTATTTCACCCTATACTTACGCTGTTTAAACGAACTCCAGATTTCTGTAAGAAAGCTAACTACAAGGAGTAAGGATAACACTTTTCAATGATATTGAAAGTCTCACGAGCTGTCAAACACTCGATAAAATTGCAAGCAGATGCTCAAATAAGATTATAACTAAACTTTAGCGGTTACTTCTGATTGTCATAAAGTTACAGACTGAATGCAGAAGCCATTTTCTTCTTGGTCCATCCCTACATACTTAGCATTCCCATGCTTGTGAGAAAGCGAATAGTTATGAAATTATTTTTAATGAGTGCATTATTGAACAGCCCCTGTATCCTAATTTCAAACAAACGAAGTTCAAAACACTTTTGACATGATTGATTGCTTAACGTAATTGGCAACTCTTCATAATAACATAAGTGAATACTTTTCTGTGAAATAATGTGTAATGGTTTAAGTATCCCCTTAGGAGTTCGTGAGGCCCATGCGCAAGTACATACAAATTTTCAGTTTTGTATTTAGTGTTTAGAGGTTTAATGGACGTTTTTTACCACTCTTCGTGTCTTGTAAATGAATCCTCACCGAATTTAATAAGGAGACTCATTGGGCCAATGAGGAGATATACACACAGATTTCAATTTAATAAGGAGACTCATTGGGCCAATGAGGAGATATACACACAGATTTCAATTTAATAAGGAGAGTCATTGGGCCAATGAAGATATATGCACAGAGATTTCAATTTAATAAAGAGACTCATTGGGCTAATGAGGATATATACACAGAGATTTCAATTTAATAAGGAGACTCATTGGGCCAATGAGGATATATACACAGAGATTTCAATTTAATAAGGAGACTCATTGGGTCAATGAGGAGATATACACACAGATTTCAATTTAATAAGAAGACTCATTGGGCCAATGAGGAGATATACACACAGATTTCAATTTAATAAGGAGACTCATTGGGCCAATGAGGAGATATACACACAGATTTCAATTTAATAAGGAGACTCATTGGGCCAATGAGGATATATACACACAGATTTCAATTTAATAAGGAGACTCATTGGGCCAATGAGGATATATACACAGAGATTTCAATTTAATAAGGAGACTCATTGGGCCAATGAGGAGATATACACAGAGATTTCAATTTAATAAGGAGACTCATTGGGCCAATGAGGAGATATACACACAGATTTCAATTTAATAAGGAGACTCATGGGGCCAATGAGGATATATACACACAGATTTCAATTTAATAAGGAGACTCATTGGGCCAATGAGGAGATATACACACAGATTTCAATTTAATAAGGAGACTCATTGGGCCAATGAGGAGATATACACACAGATTTCAATTTAATAAGGAGACTCATTGGGCCAATGAGGAGATATACACACAGATTTCAATTTCATAAGGAGACTCATTGGGCCAATGAGGAGATATACACACAGATTTCAATTTAATAAGGAGACTCATTGGGCCAATGAGGATATATACACAGAGATTTCCATTTTCGCATTTTGCTGTTTTTATTGGAGATTTTGCGTTTTTAAAACTATTAAGCCAGCTGTATCTCAGAATGGCTGGTATGGGTATTAACACTTTTACTGAGAAGGAGGAAACAACGTTTCGACCTTCCGAGGTCATCTTCAGGTCATCAAGAATTAATTAGCCAACTGTTAATGAATCTTCACCAAATGTGCCATGGAGATATGTTAGTCCACGTGGACATAAATGTAAGTTTGTGGTTTTGTATTTTCTTTTTTTGCTGTTTTTATAAGCGGTTCTTTTTGTTGTTGTTTTTAAATTGCATGTAAGTGAAACAATTTTTCATATCCTAAGATAACGTACCCAAATTACTCTACAATAAAATGTAATATTTTATTAAACAAACTGTCTTCGATTTTGTACGTTTCTTAGTCATATCAGAGAAGGGTTTGTTCTAGTGTTTCGAATAACAAACTGTGGGCCTTACTGTTATGGTTCGCGTCCAGTTGCTACAAAATTGTGACCCACAATTTAAAGCTATGATTGCATTTTATTAATGAGGTCAAATCATAATATTCGATTTGAGTCCGTCAAAAGATTGTTGGTGAATGTTGTTAACTAGCTGTTAATTACAAAAAAAAAAAAAACAGTTAGGGTTAGCACAAATAAATATTGTGTACACTTGCACGATCTATTTGACTACAGCAACATTTCTGAAAAAAACAGGAACTGGTCATTTTGTAATAACTTCTACGTAATTCATGGAAGCTAGACAAGTGACAACTTTTTTATTATGCTATTCGTATATCTTATATCCATTCAACATCTTAATCCTGAAACATCTCAGTCCAGTCGTAGTCCGTGAAAAAGTTCGTAGTGGGAGACTGTCGTGGTACAGAAATTTCGTGTTGTTGTGTGCAGTGAACAATTAAACGTGAGTTTGTACAAGAAAATTCAATACGTTGTGCACAGTTTGTGTGTGTGTGTTTGTTCCTTGTCACGAGTTTTTGATTTGATTTGGTGTTAACTTTGATGGCTATATCGTCTTTGAATTCACGCACTTTACCTAAAGAATGTCTACCTCACTGCGACGAACATAACTTGGATTCCTCTAAGTTCGATGCCTGCCAATTAAATCCTTCCATACCTTCTGTTATTGCGATTCAAAATCATCTGCATATATCTCCCTAGCTGGAGTAATATCTCAGACTGGTCTTTATATAATCACGTAGAGCCTATTACCTATCAGCAGATTTTTTTTATTTTTTTTTTGAGTTAACGAGTGAAAAATAATAGAAGTATAATTCTACCTTACGCTTCCTACGCTGTTTATGACTTGCTCGCAACAAGAAACACAGTATTATTTGGTAACGATATACATCAGCAGTTGTCACGTTTTCAGGACTTTACCTGATTTATATTAAACCACTTTATTTCACTATTGTCTTTGTGCGAAAGATTAATAATGTGGTTTTCATTAGAACTTAACCGACTTTAGTGACTTAAGTGTTGAGTTATTTATCGAAAAGCGTAAAGTACGACGTAACGCAAAGTAATTTTACTCTAAAAGTTTCAATGAAATCAATCACTTTCTTGCTGAAACGGTTTAAATCAATGTAACGCTAATATTTAGAGCCGGAGAATATGCGAGGTTTCAAGCTGTGAGGTCCTAGGTTCGAGTCGAAACACGCTTCTGGACGTACTCTGCATTCTCAACTCTCTGGACTTATAAGTGTGACAGTCAAACCAGGTATTTGGTTAAGAGAAGCCGTATAGTGGTCAGCAGACTCTGATGACTGGTTGTCCCCTTTCTAATAAGTAGTTTTAAATTGCGTTAAGATGACCTGAGGTGGCCATTTAACCCTTGTATTTTATTCAGCGCTGCTCACGTTGGGAATATACATATATAATGTGTCGAGGGCTTTCGTTTACCTGTAAGATTGATCGTACTTTATAACACCCCCACGGCTGAAAGGGCGAGCATATTTGGTGTGAGGGGTATTCGAACCCGCGACTATATGACTACGAGTTGCGTGCCTCAGCAACCTGGCTAAGCCGGGCCTGATTATTTGTTGGTAAGAGAACAGCTCAACAGTTGGCGGTGGGTGGTGATGACTAGTTGCTTTCTCTCTTCTCTTATACTGCAAAATTAGGGACGACTAGCGCAGATAGCCCACGTGTAGCCTTGCGCGAAATTCAAAATAAACGAAACCAAAACCGTTCTGTCACTAAATAATAATCCAAAGTTATTTTTTTTCGCTGTATTCCTAAATAGTGATATACAACGATCATTTCCAACGTCATGTTCCTAAGAAGTTATCTCCGAATATTGTACCTTTTAGTTAAACTCGCCTGTAGATGTCGTGTGCGTTTTATTTATTTTATAGTACTTCGTTTATTTGTTATTTTTTCTTTCTTGCTAAGTACAGAGCCACGCAGTAATATCTCAGTGTTCTTCCAACTATGGAAGCCCGGGCATGGCCAGGTGGTTAAGACACTCGACTAGTAATCTGAGGGTCGCGCGCGGGTTTAAATCCCCGTCACACCAAATATGCTCGCCCTTTCAGCCGCGGGGGCAATATAATGTGACGGTCAATCCCACTAGTCGTTGGTAAAAGAGTAGCCCAAAAGTTGGCGGTGAGTGGTGACGACTAGTTGCCTTCCCTTTAGACTTACACTGCTAAATTAGAGATGGCTAGCGCAGATAGCCCTTGAGTAGCTTTGCGCGAAATGCAAAATAAAAAACACACCACTACTTTTAAAAGAAGTTAAACCATATACTGTTAAATCAAAAATATTTAGACTAATATTATTATTTTAATTTTTTAAATTTAAATAATGTGCCTTTACATCCGAAATTGAATTATTTTCAGTTTATAATCCCAGCGGATGAATAGGGTTAATGAATTAGTTATCTCAGTTTTAGTTATACTAATTAAAGAATTTATATATTTATAAAACAAATAAAACATTTCTGAATTTATACAATAAACCTATTCCCCTAAAACGGAATTATAAATTTACATTACGTTGTTTTGAATTTCACGCAAAGCCACACGAGGGCTATCTGCGCTAGTCGTCCTTAATTTAGCAGTGTAAGACAAGAGGGAAGGTAACTAGTCATCATCACCTTAGCAGTCTCTTGGGCTACTATTTTACCAACGAATAGTGGAATAGACCGTCACATTATAACGCCTCCACGGCTGAAAGGGTGAGCATGTTTGGTGCGATCGGGATTCGAACCCGCGACCCTCAGATTACGAGTTGAATGCCTTAACCATCTAGCCATACCGGACCATAAATTTACAACACAAGTAGAATAGATAGCTCCCATTGAAACTTTTTTTACAACAACGCCCATTATGTAGTTTTGTGCTGAACTACAAAGAAAGAGGTATTTTTTAAGCTTATGTTTCTTTCTTTCAGTACTATGAAAGAATAATAATTTTTTTATTAATTAATTCGTAAAAGAAATTAAATCTTTTCATGGAATTGTGTTTTACAGTGTGTTAAAAACCAAATGTTTCAGTTGTCCACAGTTATTTAGATATTTTAAAATGAGTTGATCATTTGTTATTATCCAAGACGTGTGTATCTTACTATTACTATTTGCGTTTTTAAAATTTATCAGTAAATTATCAAGCACCTCACAGGGAGTTGTATAATACTTGTTTTTATTGAATGTCAATATCTGGAGGCATGTTTATCTTACTCATCTCCAAGTAGCAATACCTTATTTTGTCTTTTTTTTTCTCTCTCTCTTCTTTTACTTTGGAGAGTAGTCACCTTCCCACAACTGTTTGCAGGCAGTGAAAGGTGATATAGATGATGGACTTTTTGGGCATGAGTATCCACATTTCTCTTTTCTGATTTGTATTTCTTTTATGGCTTACTTAGTTTATTTTATTAACTTCGTCATGTGAGACTGGCGAACGGAGGTTAAGACTGATAGACGATGTATCCCCACCTCAATGTTAGTCCTATTTGTTAGACACCTCCAAAGCCCAGGGTACATTATAGACTATGTCTTAGAAGTCCATTTAAGTATATGGCCGGCTTTCTGAGCCTTGTTTACTCACACAACTTGAAACACTCCAAAGTACAAAGTTACTCTAGTAGCATCTTTAAGTAGTGGATATGTTTTCCTTAAGAGCTATCTGGTGTTAAATTATTATAAGTTTCACTAAGTACTCGCTGAAAAGGTAGAGGGTATTGACAAATATACATATCTTAACAAATTACTCCAACAAAACTGTCATTGTAACAAATGTTACGATAAACGTTCTTTAATAAATCTTTAAGTACTATCTTTATTACACAATGTGCTTTAATAACAGCTTATTAAAGTGTATTTATTATATCGGGTAAGTTAAGAAATGCTTAAAGAAGGATATTTACTACAAATTGTCCGTTAATTAAGGCTCAAAATATAATATCATTTCTACATCAAAATACCATTACAATTACAATATATGTTAAATAGGTGCTTCAATATCGGGCTAGAAACTTAAAGTTCCAGGTTCAGTTTCCAGCTAAAGTGTACAAAGTTTCAATTTATAGACAGAGATTTTTACGTTTTAAAGAGCGGTGGAGATACAGATTTTAAAGTTCCAGTTTGCGCTTGGAGATTGAGAGTCAACGTTTGACTCTTAAAGTTTCACGTTTTACAAATTAAAAAAAAACATTGGAAAAGGTGAAGTCGTAAAAACAACCAGATAACTTCTCAACATATTATAAAAGTATAGATGATGTGATATATTTGTATTAATTGTTTAACTAAATGTTCCTTGCAAATATGAATTCAACCAGCCGAAAGAAAGAAAGGGAAAATTAAAACTTATGTTACTTCAACTAATACGATTTAAAACTAATTTCCCGCTTGGATTCGTTCAAAAAAATATTCGCGAGGGATTCGTGAGCGGAAAATAACGACGAGTGACATGATGAGTGTTAAAAATAATCAACAAATTTAATATGAGAAATGATACTCTGACGTCACTGGCCCATCTCTAATGGAACGTAACACTTCCACCAAGTACCCAGCTTATGCAGTGATTGCTCTATCAGGTAGCTACAATAACTGTGAATCATAGCAATTTCACGCGTTTTTAGAAGCAAGCTCGAAAATCGTGAGAAACCATAGTCGTTGTCCAAATTTACTGTGCTTACAGCGCCCTCTGAAAATATATCTGCGCCTGACCTATCCCAATAATTATAGCGCTCGGCTCGCAACCTGTGGGTTGCGGGTTCGATTCCCCAGTCACATCGAAGATGTTCGTCTTTTGAGCCAGGGAACGTTATGCTGTAACTATCAACCCCATTACTTCTTGGTAAAAGAATAACTCAAGAGTTGGTAGTGACTGGTGTTGTCTAGCTATCTTCATTATAGTCTATTACTAGTAGAGTGGGGAGAGTCAGAGCAGATAGTTCTCGTATAGCTTTGCGCGAATTTCCAACCGAACATTAAATTATTAATGACTGCTAACACTATAAATTATAGATTTGTTTATTTAATGTTTAAGACTGAATTGAAAAATAATAATTCGTGCGTTAAATGCACAAACATTTCTTGTTTTCGTTTTTCGTGTTTTAATTTCGCGCATAGGTACACTAGGACTATCTGCACTAGTCATCCCTAATTTAACAGTGTAAGACTAGAGAAAAGGCGGCTAGTCATTACCATCCACTGCCAACTCTTGGGCAACTCTTTTACCAATGAATAGTGGGATTAATCGTAACTTTATAACGCCCCCACGGCTGAAAATATGAACATTTCTTTATCAGGATGCTACCTGTGATTTTGTCTTTGATGCATGCCGTATATCTTGAAATACAAGTTATAACTTAAAATGCATTATCCTATTGTTTATTTCCCCACATCAAACCTCAGTCCCAGAACCAGAGTGATAACTCTGCGAAACTTAGGACGCTTAAAACCGGCTTTTGCTACCTGTAGTGTAAGCATAGCACAGCAAATAAACTGGATTTAGTTGTAGTCTAGAATATTTTAATATCCTGTTCAGGTAGACAGCATCTCCTTATGACAATACTCATGTGGAAGACCAAATAACTATTTCTAAGGAGATCACATTTGTTTGTATATTCAGATAAATATAAGAGGAAAATAATCAGTCAGAAGATTAGTTTATATTGAGTCATTGCTATGATTTATATCAATTTTATGTCATTGCAATCTCTTATGTCATTTCTATGTTACTGCTATATTTAATGAAACACATTAGTTACAACTGAGTCCAGTCATAACAGGAGGTTTTACACCTAAACATGTTATTACATTTATTAAACTACAACTGAGTAAAGTCATAACGTTATGTTCTTTCCCTAAACAGATTATTATATTCTTTTAAACTACAACTGATTCCAGTAATAACGGGAGGTTCTCCACTTAAATATGTTATTATGCTATTTGAACTACAACCGAGTCCAGTCATAATTAAATATTCTCCACCTAAACAGGATATTATATTTTTTTAAACTACAACTGAGTCCAGCCATAACGGTTTTTTCTCTACCTAGACCGGTTATTATATTTTTTAAACTACAACTGAGTCCAGTCTGAACGGGATGTTCTCCACCTAAACATGTTATTATATTTTTAAAACTACAACTGAGTCTAGTCATAACAGTATGTTCTCTACATAATTCTGTTATTATATTTTTTAAACTACAACTGAGTACAGTCATAATGGAATGTTCTCAACTTATACAGGTTATTATATTTTTGAAACTACAACTGAATCCAGTAATATCGATATGTTCTCTACATAATTCTGTTATTATATTTTTTAAACTACAACTGAGTACAGTTATAACGGGATGTTTTCCACCTAAACATGTTGTTATCTTTTTTTAAACTACATCTGAGTCCACTCAGAACGGGATGTTCTCCACCTAAATAGGTTATTATATTTTTTGAACTACAACTGAGTCCAGTCTCAACGGGATGTTCTCCACCTAAAATAGGTCATTATCTTATTTAAACTACAACTGAGTCTACTCATAAGGAGTTATGCTCCACATAAACAGGTTATTATATTTTTTTTAAACTACAACTGAGTCGAGTCATAACTGGATGATCTCCACCTGAACATGTTATTCACTTTTTTAAACTACAACTGAGTCCAGTCATAGCGGGATGTTCTCCATCTAAACTAGGTTATTATCTTATTTAAACTACAACTTAGTCCAGTCCTAACGGGGTGTTCTCCAACTAAACAGGTTAATATATTTTTTAAACTACAACTGAATCTAGTCAAAACTGGATGTTCTCCACCTAAACAAAATATAATATTTTTTAAACTGCAACAGAGTCCAGTCATAACGGTACGTTCTCCACCTAAACATGTTGTAATATTTTTGAACTACAACTGAGTCCAGTCATAACGGGTTGTTCTCCACCTAAACTAGGTTATTATCTTTTTAAACTACAACTTAGTCCAGTCCTAACGGTATGTTTTCTACCTAAACATATTATTATATTTTTTTAACTACAACTGAGTTCAGTCATAACGGGATGTTCTCCACTTCAAGATGTTATTATTTTTTTAAACTACAATTGAGTGCAGTCATAACGGGATGTTCTCCACTTCAAGATGTTATTATTTTTTTAAACTACAACTGAGTGCAGTCATAACGGGATGTTCTCCATTTAATCAGGTTATTAAATTCTTTAAACTACAACTCAGTCCAGTCATAACGGTATGTTTTCTACCTAAACATATTATTATATTTTTTAACTACAACTGAGTTCAGTCATAACGGGATGTTCTCCACTTCAAGATGTTATTATCTTTTTTTAAACTACAACTGAGTCTAGTCATAACGGGGTGTTCTCCCCTAAACATTTTATAACATTTTTTAATCTACAACTGAGTCTATTCATAACACTATGTTCTTTCTCTAAACATGTTATTATATTTTTAAACTACAACTGAATCCAGTCTTAACGGTATGTATTGTACCTAAACATATTATTATATTTTTTAACTACAACTAAGTTCTGTCATAACAGGATGTTCTCCACCTCAAGATGTTATCATTTTTTTAAACTACAACTGAGTCCAGTCATAACGTAATGTTCTCCACCTAAACTAGGTTATTAACTTTTTTAAACTACAACTTAGTCCATTCATAACGGGATGTTCTCCACCTAAACAGGTTATTCTATTTTTTAAACTACAACTGAGTCTAGTCAAAACTGGATGTTCTCCACCTAAACAAAATATTATATTTTTTAAACTGCAGCAGAGTCCAGTCATAACGGTACGTTCTCCACCTAAACATATTGTAATATTTTTGAACTACAACTGAGTCCAGTCATCACGGGATGATCTTTTTTTAGATAGGTTATTATATTTTTTAAATAAAAAATGAGTCCAGTCATAACGGTATGTTCTCCACCTAAACATGCTATTCACTTTTTTAAACTACAACTGAGTCCAGTCTTAACTGGATGTTCTCCATCTAAAGAGGTTTTTATTTTTAAACTTCACCTGAGTCCAGTCATACGGGATGTTCTCCACCTGAACATGGTATTGTATTTCTTAAACTACAACTGAGTCCAGTCATAACTGGATGTTCTCCACCAAAACAGGTTATTATATTTCTTAAACTAAACTCAGTGCAATCATAACGGGGTGTTCTCTCACTAAACATTTTATTATCTTTTTTTTAAAGGACAACTGAGTCCAGTTATAACGGGATGATTTCTCCCTAAATAGGTTGTTATATTTTTTAAACTTCAACTGAGACCAGTCATAACGGGATGTTCTCCACCTAAACAGGTTATTATATTTCTTAAACTAAACTCAGTGCAATCATAACGGGGTGTTCTCTCACTAAACATTTTATTATCTTTTTTTTAAAGTACAACTGAGTCCAGTTATAACGGGATGATTTCTCCCTAAATAGGTTGTTATATTTTTTAAACTTCAACTGAGACCAGTCATAACGGGATGTTCTCCACCTAAACAGGTTATTATATTTTTTAAACTTTAAATGAATCCAATCTTGCGGTATGTTTTCAACCTAAACATGTTATTATATATTTTAACTACAACTGAGTTCAGTCATAACGGTATGTTCTCTACCTTAACAGGTTAATATGTTATTTGAACTAGAACAGAGTCCAGTCATAATGGGGTGTTCTCCACCTAAATAGGTTTTTATATTGTTTAAACTACAACTGGGTCCAGTCATAACGGTATATTCTCTATATAGACCTGTTATTATATTTTTCAAACTACAACTGAGTACAGTCATAATGGAATGTTCTCAACTTATACAGGTTATTATATTTTTAAAATACAACTGAATCCAGTAATAACGATATGTTCTCTACATAATTTCTTATTATATTTTTTAAACAACAACTGAGTCCAGTCATAACGGTATGCTTTCTATCTAAACATATTATTATATTTTTTAACTACATCTGAGTCCAGTCATAAAGGTTTGTTCTCCCCCTATACATGTTATTATCTTTTTTTAAACTACAACTGAGTCCAGTCATAGCGGGATGTTCTCCATCTAGACTAGGTTATTATTTTATTTAAAATACAACTTACTCCAGTCCTAACGGGATGTTCTCCAACTAAACAGGTTATTATATTTTTTAAACTACAACTGAATCTAGTCAAAACTAGATGTTCTCCACCTAAACAAAATATAATATTTTTTAAACTGCAACAGAGTCCAGTCATAACGAGTTGTTCTCCACCTAAACATGTTGTAATATTTTTGAACTACAACTGAGTTTAGTCTTAACTGGATGTTCTCCACCTAAACTAGGTTATTATATTTCTTAAACTAAACTCAGTGCAGTCATAACGGGGTGTTCTCTCACTAAACATTTTATTCCTTTTTTTTAAAGTACAACTGAGTCCAGTCATAACGGGATGATTTCTCCCTAAATATGTTGTTATATTTTTTAAACTTCAATTGAGTCCCGTCATAACGGTATGTTCTTCACCAAAACGTGTTATCATATTTTTTAAACTACAACTGAGTCCGGTCATAATGGGATGTTTTCTACATAATTCTGTTATTATATTTTTAAACTACATCTGAGTCCACTCATAACGGGAATTTTTCCACTTAAAGAGGTTTTTACATTTTTAAACTTCAGCTGAGTCCAGTCATAACGGTATGTTTTTAAACTAAACATTTTATTCTATTTTTTAAACTACAACTGAGTACAGTCAGAACGGGGTGTTCTCCACCTATAGAGGTTATTATATTTTTAAACTATTACTGAGTCCAGTCATAACGGGATGTTCTCCACCTAAACAGGTTATTATATTTTTTAAACAACAACTGAGTCCAGTCATAACGGTATGCTTTCTATCTAAACATATTATTATATTTTTTAACTACATCTGAGTCCAGTCATAAAGGTTTGTTCTCCCCCTATACATGTTATTATCTTTTTTTAAACTACAACTGAGTCTAGTCATAACGGGGTGTTCTCCCCTAAACATGTTATAACATTTTTTAATCTACAACTGAGTCCAGTCATAACACTATGTTCTTTTTCTAAACATGTTATTATATTTTTAAACTACAACTGAGTCCAGTCTTAACGGTATGTTCTTTACCTAAACATGTTATTATATTTTTGAAATTAAAACTGAGCTAGTCATAATGGGATGTTCTTTACCTAATCATGTTATCATATTTTTTAATCTACAACTGAATCCAGTCAGAATGGAATGTTCTCCACCAAGACAGTTTATTATATTTTAAAACTACAACTAAGTCCAGTCACAACGAGATATTCTCCACCTAAACAGGTTATTATATTTTTTTTTAACTACAACTGAGTCCAGTCATCACGGGATGCTCTTTTTCTAAATAGGTTATTATATTTTTTAAATAAAAAATGAGTCCATTCATAACGGTATGTTCTCCACCTAAACATGTTATTTACTTTTTAAACTACAACTGAGTCCAGTCTTAACTGGATGTTCTCCATTTAAAGAGGTTTTTATTTTTAAACTTCACCTGAGTCCAGTCATAATGGTATGTTCCCCACCTAAACATGGTATTCTATTTTTTAAACTGCAACAGAGTCCAGTCATAACGAGTTGTTCTCCACCTAAACATGTTGTAATATTTTTGAACTACAATTGAGTCTAGTCAAAACTGGATGTTCTTCACCTAATCAGGTTATTATATTTTTAAACTACAACTGAGTCCAGTCATAACGAGATGTTCTCCATCTAAACAGGTTATTATATTTTTAAACTACAATTGTGTCCCGTCATAACGGTATGTTCTTCACCAAAACGTGTTATCATATTTTTTAAACTACAACTGAGTCCAGTCTTAACTGGATGTTCTCTACCTAAACAAGTTATTATATTCTTCCTATATTCCAAAGAGCTTAGAACAAGTACACTTTTAGAATCGTTAAGTGAGTTCAGAATAAATTAACATTGCTGTTTGTTAGTGGATGTTGGTATATTTGAGTGAGGGTGTTCTATGTTTTTCTGTTTTTTTCTACGTTACCTTACTTGGTGGTTTTAACTGAATCGCTCAAATTGATTGAGAAATTACGAATCATTTACTTTTGAAGAACATATCCGGATTATGGTAAATATTAAACACGAAATAAATATATTTTAAGAACTGGAAGTTGGTTGAATACAAGAAGTTATATAATTTTGGCAAGAACACAATTTTATTTTTCCAAAAATTGCTACTTCACTTGTCGATAGGGGGCAATGCTAGAAACTTTCGATCTTTTACTCTTCCATTCATTAAGGAGCACAGGCTCTACAGTCGAAACCCTATTGGAAGTAAAACTGATATAGGTTCTCTGACGTCATATGTCTCTCAACCAATGAGCATTTAGTGAGCTCATATTAGTGCAGACGACTAGTTTTTATTGAAACACCTATGAACCAAAAGGGAGTATTTTTAAATACTTAAACGTACCCCACTCATGTGTGTGTGTGTGTGTGTGTGTATGTGTGCATAAATAAGCTCATGTGTGAACGTGGTCCAGTGATGAGAAAATGAACACGCGTTCTGAAATATAACTTCTACCACAAGTATCTACTTGTATATTTTGATAGTATTGTTATCCACAAGTTTGTTTTATGTCCAACATAATTTTGAGCTGGTTCATTTATAATCAAATATTTAACTCTTTTGTTTCGTTTACTTAATAACTGATTTTTGAAGAATCTCCAGTGTAAGCTACCTGCACAAATATATACTTATAAATATTTTTTGACCAGACCAAATACGATCATACTAGCTAACCCTAACAGTGTTTAGCATAAATTAAATACAACACCAAAATAGAATAAAAGATATCAGAATGAGTGAAAGGGATTTAACGTACTCTCTAACCCTAATTATTATTATTTTTGCAACATTTAAATAAAAGGACCAATAGACGATCCTCGTAGACCGCTTGGTGCCATCGGGCTATTAATAACTACTGAGCAGAAGCATGAGACGCTGCTGTATTTATTTATTTTTTTTTTTAACAAAGATCTTGTTAAGCGACAAGGGAACGGGACATCACCTAAAGCCAAGCAGCACGCCTAACGTCCTGTTGGCCTGCCAATCAAGTTACAGTGGGCTGACCTCTGGTCGACGTTGCATCATGACCACTCCTCTGCGGGCAGGCGCGGCTAAAGTCCGTCTTGCAAAACGCTGCGTTTGGACGATTGTCGCACCATATGACTCTGTCACGAGCCCACGCATCACGAGCTACCACAGCTCAAGAAGCTGCTCGCTCAGCGACGCAACAGTGACTCGACGACCGCTGTGCCAAGAGGTGAAGGTGTTGTCTACCACACCGAAGCAGACTAGTGCAAAGATCTGGCTCGCAACCCACTCTCGTGTGTGCAGAATCGAGCACACGGTTTTTACATCACTTCTGTCGTTGTTAGCTGCCTCTTGGTCAATACTTGCGTTGTTAGCTAGGACTAAAATTAGGCCTCAGAGTGGCGAGCCCACGATATAAAGGTTTATTTGCTGTAAGCAGTATATATGTGTGTGTATGTATATAGATAGTTTTTTGTTATTGTTTAACCGTTTCTAAAACACCACTTCATTTAATCCACGAGATTTTTTACATCAGAGTCCGGATCGCATGAGAAACTTAGTGAAGTTTATGATCATACTAAATTATGAGTGACCATATTAGGTTTAAAGATTTCTGATCTTTTAGCTCATTACAAAAGTATAGAAGGTCAAAGAAAATTGGGAAAATAGAACTCGAAATGGGCCTTTAAAGTCGATTTTAGAAATTAGGGTTAATTATAGCTGTAAAAAAATAACAGAACTTTTCTTAATTCAACAAGACGTCGTTGCAATTTTGGCCCGAAAGCCACAAGAAAGTAAAGTTATAAGCAAAAGGCGGGCGCTCAAACGACAGAAGTACCCCCCCCCCCACATACACACACACATATTGACCAGTACATGTACCTCGTACCCCTGCCCTCGCGTGCTCAGTTGCCGCGTACCTCCGGCCTCGTGAACACGCCGAGGAAGTCGCTCGCTGGAACTTGGACTGAAACGCCATAGACTTTATCCGCCATCAACCCCTGTACATTCTGAGGGTTAATTTTTAATATGCAAATAAAGTTAGCTTATCAGTGATTCGAGTGACATAAACAACGCAGGTGCTGGGATAAAGTACCCAGCATGCAGTAGCGTCCGCCATATTTGTTGTTCCCGGTGTCCGTGTGCATTTGTCACGTCTTCGTTGACATCAAAAAATCCGATGAAATGTCGCGAAGGAAGCAAGAAAACCCGCAGCCCAGGAAGAGAATACAGACAGGTAAGGCTGTTTCTTGTTTGCCTACAACCACAGTAAAACAACCCTAGATGCCTTGATAACAAATAGTCTCTAATCAGTTTTCAAATTGTTTTGTGTTTTTTTTTAACTAATAAATGCATGATTTATTACAACTACCAAATTGAACAGAACACTGACCGTGAATGAGGCTTCGCATGACATCCTCAATATCTCTCTCTGACACATACACGCGCGCAAACAGGGACAATTTTCTTGGCAAAAGTTCTACCAAGAATATATTAATTACGCATTCTTCGTCTTCGTATCGGAGAAACAAGATAACAGCCTCAACGACATTGTATTCATTTTTTCTTTACCCTGCAGCTATCAACATGCGACTCCAAATCTGCCCATGTACAGAAATATGCACTCTTGAGAGAATTCTGGATGTTATGTGAATTATTTACGTCCAGCACGCGCTCTTGGAAATGAAAACGAACAAAACGTGTACCTGTATATATCGTCGAACGATGTAGATTCGGAGATATTGCCTTAGCTTCCGGTAAACCGCGCGGTCTTGCACGGTCTGTATGTGTGGCAGTTTTTCTTTCTTTTTTTGCCTGTTGTAATTCATTGTATTCAACCTTTATTTTGTATCAGTAACAAAACTTCTAATACCTTCTTTCATGACGTAATTTTTCTAAACACCTACTTAGAATCTTACAAGCGTCGCTCTGCTCACAAGTTCAGAGTAAGTCTTAGAAATAATAATCAACTTTATGACACTTTTTGTGTTAGGTATTCTAATTTATTACATAATAAACTAATACTTAACGTCACAAGTATCCAAACTCGTTTAGATCATAGATCGGAGGTGATGTGTTTTTATAATTATCGTTCATATTGTATAACCGTAAATAAACGTGTTCAATGACATTGACACCAGATAATTGGATATATGTATCCAATGCACACCAAATAAATTCATTCCACGCGTGTCTATTTCTCTTTCGCTTTATCTTTCTCTCTTTTTAGCAACTTAGTGTCTATGTTACGGTATTGGTTTGAAGTTTCTTCACACGTAAAAATCTAAGTTCGTGTTTGTTTGTTGTTAGGTTTTTCTTTGATGTATTTGTTTCGGTTTTTGTTTTGTTTTTTCTCTTGCAACCAAGGAAACTACAGAATTTAATTATTCGCTGGGAAATGTACACTACGTAAACTGGATCACATTGTATATTTTAAATCTGGATTCCGTACACACAGGATTCACAATATTAATATTATCGTTCATACTAGCGAAATATCAGCCTTTCGGGAGCATATCACTGTAAGTTCCTGGAGAACTCTATTGGGTCTGACGTTTCTACAACAATGTTCTCATAGTTCGCATTCAATAATGTTCACCGTCCGTGAGAGAAAAAATAAATTTTATTTGAGATTTTAATTTAGAAATAAGCTATCATCACAACATCACGTCACAGCGTATATTTTATTGGAGTGTTTCTTTGAAGACACAGCTATCAATAAAAGTGTTTAGTGTTTTTCTTTATTTCGCGCAAAGCTACTCGAGGGCTATCTGCGCTAGCCGTTCCAAATTTAGCAGTGCAAGAGAAAAGAGAAGGCAGCTAGTCATCACCACCCACTGCTAACTCTTGGGCTACTCTTTTACCAACGAATAGTGGGATTGACCGTAACATTATAACGCCCCCACGGCTGAAAGGGCGAGCATGTTTAGTGCGACCGGGATTCAATAAAAGTGTCTTGCGTTTGTGTTGCAACACTCATGAGATTTTCACTGAATAAAAAAAAACGATTGTTTTATGTTTGTTTTCCATTGTGTGACATTGGAAACTTACTCCATTTTTATTGGTTAAATTTGAAACATAATTTTTGTGAATATTTCAATTATTTTATTTATTGCTCAGCTATAAAAATACTGTCTAGTTATAAAAATATTACCAGTTCTGGTTGGTGATGAGTGGTGCGGTAGTTTCCAAGGTTCGAATTTTTTGACTTGCATATCTTAAGTTCCATTACAATGAGATGTCAACACTTGTTGAAGTGTTCTTTATAAGAGTCGTGGGATGTTACAATAACAATCACAAAGGTCATGAATTATAAATTAAATATTTAGAAAGTACCTTAGTCTCGTATATATATATTAGCTTAGGTCGATATATATGTGCGCATGCGTTAAAAGTCCTCTGGAACGACTATTAAAACGAAAAAGAAAAGTGTTTTAATCAATGCCGTCTGTCTGTCTGTCTGTTACAACAAAATAAGAAGGTCACAAGGTGAACGAAGCACCCAAATCTTGGGTCAGTGAAACCACTAATTGGAAACCAAATCTTGGGTCAGTGAAACCACTAATTGGAAACCAAATCTTGGGTCAGTAAGCCATTAATTGGAAACCAAATCTTGGGTCAGTGAAACCACTAATTGGAAACCAAATCTTGGGTCAGTGAAACCACTAATTGGAAACCAAATCTTGGATCAGTGAAACCACTAATTTCCAAGCTTAAGTTGTGAGACTATATATTTACATATTCGTTGCCTTTGTTTTCTGAATTTCGCGCAAAGCTACACTAGGGTTATCTGCGCGAGCGTCCCTAATTTAGCAGTGTAAGGCTAGAGGGAAGGCAGCTAGTCATAACCACCCACCGCCAGCTCTTGGGCTACTATTTTACCAACAAATAGTGGGATTGATCGTAACATTAGAACGTCCCCACGGTTGAAAGGGCAAACATGTTTAGTGTGACAGGGATTCGAACCCTTGACCTTCAGATTACACGTTGCGCGTCCCTAATCAGCTGGCCATGCCGGGCTTCTATCTTTGTTGTTAAACTACGTAATGGGTTATTTGTGCTGAAGCCTACTTTGTTTATTTACGTTCAGTTTACTGTGCTGTATATAATAACAGTAATATTTCATAATTTGTATATTACTTTGATTTTTCCCAAATTGATTTTCGTGATCGATGCGTAATTTTTTCACCTAATTTTATGCTAAATTTTTCATGTTTTTTTTGTTTTGTTTTTTTTCCAAAACTGCGTTTTCTGTTACATATGTAAAAACGGCTGGTATGAATAGAGAAAGCACTATCTAGAGGAGCGAACAACGTTTCGACCTTCGGTCATCGTCAGGTTCACAAAGAAAGAAAGCGTTACTGACCGGTAGCTGACCACATGTTTGAGTACGGTTGTGTAATTGAATGTAGGAATGTAGAGGGCGTGCTTAGATGTTTGATTATATTTATTAATATAGGTATAAAGGTGTTTCTTTGTATTGGTTTACTTGGACTTGAGTTTTCTGTTCTTTACCTAATGCTTTTTTCAAAACAGAGTTTCTTGCTTGATACGTAATTTGTTTTAAAACTGAATTTCCTGCTCGATATGTATTCAGTTTTCAAAACTGTGTTTCCTCTTATATACGACCTCCGCCAGTACAGCGGCATGTCTCCGGATTTACAACGTTAAAATCAGGGGTTCGAACCCCCTCGGTGGGTTCAGCAGATAGCCCAATGTGGTTTTGGTATAAGAAAACACACGCACCTATTGCATGTATAATATGTTATTTTTAAGTGTAATTTTTCTCGTGCTGTTGTTTTGATTTTGTAAGCGCATTTTCAGTGGTGTGTAATGCTTTTTTTAAAACCATGTTTCCTGCTAATGTAATATGGATATTTTTAATTGTAAAAATAATTCACCAATAAATATTACAATAATGAATAATATATATATTTCCGATATATGTAGCTTTGTGGCTAATTGAACTGAAAGCGTGAAAAGTGACACATTTCTGATGTTAACGTTAATTGGGTACTTCGTATTCCATAATCATGACGTAACAATAGTTTAGGTTAATATTATCGTTGTACTTTACGCAACAGTGGCTTCATCACTGTGCAAGTTCTTATAACTGAGCGGCTTTGGTAAATATAAAACTACTTTGCGACATGTATATTCGCAAGAGATACTTATACGTTTGTACGCAGGAGCAAATAAATTGCTAAACGTTTTTCCGATGGCAAGAAATAATATATTTAAAATGTACGATTAATTTCAACAACTCTAAACACTAGACACTTCTAACTACTCATTAATACAAACTAGCAGTTTCGAATCGAAAAAAAACAAACGTAGTTGTTAGCTACCGGACCGATGTAAAACTTGTATTCCCCCCATACTGTAATTACATGTCGTTTTCTGATAGTAATTATAAGTACTTATGGTAAGGTTATGGTGGTCAGACTTCCATCGATGTCATGGTTAGTAACTTCTACAATCTGATATTTTATTAGTCAGTAACCATGACAAAGAATAGATTTATTATTATTATTTCGTGTTGTTAGAGAGATATGTTTGTTTTGTTTTTTTTAATTTGACTGTGTCATGAGTTTAGGAGCTAACCCTAACGTTGCCTATAATTACACGCGCGTAAGAGTAAAAGTTTGCGAAGGTAATTACCCCCTGGTGGTAGAATAATTAATCATCCATCTCATGACGTGATCTAAGGCGATGGCACTTACACTCGATGTCATTCTGCAATACTAAATTACTGTTGGTGTGATCTAACTTATTTTGCTTGTACTTGTAACCTACTGAGTGTGTGTGAGTAAGGGGCTGTCTGTATTGTGTGTATAACTCTGAATTAATTATGTAATACGTATCTCATTCCCCTTAGGCAGGTATATCTGTCAATTTCTTCGAATAAGCGTCGAACGTTTTTTTACCCTACCATTAGTTCAAGCCGTGAGTATCTCACTAGCATGGACGCTTCATATATTATCGATGATTTAAAACGGTCTCTTAAAAAGTCAGTCACTTTATTTAAATATGCTGTCCAATAAAGTCTCTCTGTTCGTGTCATCGGCCGTAACACAGTTAATATGGAAGTTATACTTAATGCCGTGGGTGGGATTTGGAACCACAAGTCTGACTTGACTATTTTGAATGTCATATGTGTATGTTATATGACCAACTGTTTCCTCCCTTGGTAATTCTGTATATTTGATGTATTTTACATGTTGTAAACCAAAATACTGTAACAACAAACCAAATGTCGGTTGATGATACGTTTCTCACCACATACTATTCTTAACCCACAGGTTATGCACTTGTTTACATATCGTCGACTACCGGTGGGGTCCACATATCACATTACACCCAGTAGCTTTACGTTTTGGCCTCTTACAACACTCCAGCGTAGACGCGGCAAAGAAAGCTGCTGAGGGTTTTATTACCACCCAGTGGCTACACGTGATTTTTATCATTTACGGAAGTTTCGATTTTGATCAGTGGTTTTATATCATCTACACTAAAAGAATTTTTTTCCAGCGTCAATGACACTTAGCCTAAAGAACTGATAAAGATACGCAGGTGTGTGTATCATACCTTATTAGAGACCCTATGATAAAAAAATCTGTATCTTTCGAATACTTGCTCAAAGCTCCACAATAGCTGTATGCGAATAGATGTCCCTAATTTTGCAATCTTTAATAGCAGAAAGTAGTCAGTCAACGACACCTGTTGCCAACTACTGACTGATCTACTCATAGTTCTGATTACAGCGGAACTCGAACCACGAACCCTCGGGTTCAAATGCGAAAAATGGTGTTTAAGTAATTGGAATGCTAGAGCTGAACGGGGACGAACACTTATCAACTGTGTTAAGACGTTTTAAGTAAATCGCATCAGAACTTCGTTTCACAAAGATAACACTGAGATGAGTGTATTTGCACGAGTCACTGATCACTTAATCATGTCTCCATTATACAGGAAAAAAAAATTGTTTGTTCATCTAAGAAAAAAACACTTTACATTATAATGATACGGTCAATTCCACTATTCGTTGGCGATGGGTGGTGATGACCAGCTGTCCTCCCTCTGGTCTTACACTGCTAAGTCAAGGATTGCTAGCGCAGATAGCCCTCGAGTAGCTTTGCGCGAAATACATAACAGTGTGTGTGTGTTTTTATAGCAAAGCCACATCGGGCCATCTGCTCAGCCCACCGAGGGGAATCGAACCCCTGATTTTAGCGTTGTAAATCCGGAGACATACCGCTGTACTAGCGGGGGGGGGGCATACATAACAGATAGACAAATAAAGAAAACACTTCATGCGTACAGTAGGCATAACGGCTAGGTTAAAGGACCCTGCTGTCAGAATATTCTTACTTTTGAACTGTTATCCAAAGGGAAGGCCAACCACTCGCTAGCACTGACCGCCTTAAACGGCTACTCTTATCCGAATAGTGCAATAGACTGTCACTTTTATAATGCACTCACAACTGAAAGTGCGTAACATATTTGGTAGGTAGCAATGTTTCTGAACCAGAGATTCTCAGTTCTAACAGCGCGTGGGTCCTAAGTAGAAATAAACCTTAATGCTTTAAAGGTAATTAATTTATTTACTTATTTATCTGAGTTAGTGGTGGGAGATGTAGCAAGATTTGGAGTTTTAACAAACTATGTTAAACCAAGTTCCAAATGTATCTAACAGAATGTGTTAAACCTAGTTTCAACACGTATTTAAATAACTGTGTTAAACCTAGTTTCCAGGCCCGGCATGACCAGGTGGTTAGAGCGCTCGACTCGTAATCTGAGTGTTGCGGGTTCGAATCTCCGTCACACTAAACATGCTCACCCTTTCAGCCGTGTGTGCATTATAATGTGCAATCAATCTCGTTATTCGTTGGTAAAAGAGCAGCCCAAGGATGAGCGGTGGGTGAGGATGACTAGCTGCCTTTCCTCTAGACTTGCATTGCTAAATTTGGAACCGATAGCGCAGATAGCCCCCGTATAGCTTTACACGAAATTTAAAAACAAATAAACAAATCATAGTTTTAACAAGTATCTAACGAACTGTGTTAAAGCTTGTTTCAACACGTGTTTAACTGTGTTAAGCCTAGTTTCAACACATGTTCAAATTTCAGTTATAGCTATTATCTCGTTTCATTTTTTTTATGTCTCAGTGTGACCTTGATATAAGATTTCAGCAGCTGGCGAGTCTAGTAACCCCCTTCTCCTGGCCCCCTTAAGTCTTTACGCTTCTATCCTATATATAATAGAGTCCATCCCACATAGCTAAATGACCCCCTGATGAGATTTTCAACTTGTATTACGAACAAATTCACAAGTATTTGAAGCCGTCGCTTAAATACTGTAAACAGCATCAGAAAGCAATACAAGCGAGATAAAATGTATATTTCAATGATCCTGAATGACACACTTGAATTTTCAAGGTTTTCTGATGAGATCTTTAGCGATCCTAGATGTCACATGCATGAATTTTCGAGGTCTTCTGATCAGATCTTTAACGATCCTAGATGTCACATGCATGAATTTTCGAGGTCTTCTGATCAGATCTTTAACGATCCTAGATGTCACATGCATGAATTTTCGAGGTCTTCTGATCAGATCTTTAACGATCCTAGATGTCACATGCATGAATTTTCGAGGTCTTCTTATCAGATATTTAACGATCCTAGATGTCACATGCATGAATTTTCGAGGTCTTCTGATCAGATCTTTAACGATCCTAGATGTCACATGCATGAATTTTCGAGGTCTTCTGATCAGATCTTTAATGATCCCAGAGGACACGAATATTCGAATGTTCGAGGTCCTCTTACAAGACCTCTATCGCTCCCAGATGAAACAATTGGGGGTTCAAGATTTTAATGATCATAGGTAATAAACATGAATCTTCAAGGTCTTCTAATAAAAACTTAAATCTTGGGTGACGCATACTTTGATGTTCAATATCTTTTGATCAGACCTTCTCTACTAGGAACCATTTGCTTCCATAAAACCCATCAGTGATTCAGCTGCAAGTATTTTATCTCAAAATCTGGTTTCGATACTCGTGATGGGCAAACAACTGATAGTCCATTATGTGGCTTTGCGCTTAACAACAATCAAACACAAATACGCTGAAACAACAGTAACTGTCTGACAGTGAATCCTGCAACTAAGACACGAATGTATTAACAACAGTAACTGTCTGACAGTGAATCCTGTAACTAAGACACTAATGTTTTAACAACAGTAACTGTCTGACAGTGAATCCTGTAACTAAGACACTAATGTTTTAACAACAGTAACTCTCTGACAGTGAATCCTGCAGCTAAGACACGAATGTTTTAACAACAGTAACTGCCTGACAGTGAATCCTGCAACTAAGACACGAATGTATTAACAACAGTAACTGTCTGACAGTGAATCCTGTAACTAAGACACTAATGTTTTAACAACAGTAACTGTCTGACAGTGAATCCTGTAACTAAGACACTAATGTTTTAACAACAGTAACTCTCTGACAGTGAATCCTGCAGCTAAGACACGAATGTTTTAACAACAGTAACTGTCTGACAGTTAATCCTGCAACTGAGACACGAATGTATTAACAACAGTAACTGTCTGACAGTGAATCCTGCAACTAAGACACGAATGTATTAACAACAGTAACTGTCTAACAGTGAATCCTGCAACTAAGACACGAATGTATTAACAACAGTAACTGTCTAACAGTGAATCCTGCAACTAAGACACGAATGTTTTAACAACAGTAACTGTCTGACAGTGAATTCTGTAACTAAGACACTAATGTTTTAACAACTGTAACTGTCTGACAGTGAATTCTGTAACTAAGACACTAATGTTTTAACAACAGTAACTGTCTGACAGTGAATTCTGTGACTAAGACACTAATGTTTTAACAACTGTAACTGTCTGACAGTGAATCCTGCAACTAAGACACGAATGTTTTAACAACAGTTATTGTCTGGCAGTGAATCCTGAAACCAACACATGATACGTGGTGTTAACAACAAGTCCCTCTGACCGCTTATGAAACAATGTTTTAAACGCAGACACGGTTTAACAAGTCCTGTATGACATTGTTTTGTTTTAACAACAAACTCCGTAACTAAAACTTGTTAACACTGAAAACATCGACTCGTATTTTGGTAACAAAGACGTTTTTGATGTTATCTTCTGAGAGGAACTTGTGATTTTGTTAACTGCTGTGATAACAGCATATCCATGAACAATTACACCTAAATAGTTTAGTATTTATTTCTCGTTACACAAATATCCTAGGACCTTTATCTGTAATTTATTCTATCTTCTCTTATTTTTAGGTCAGTGTGTGATATTATATAACGGTTCAATTAACGTCCAATAACTGTAAGCGGCGGCGCTACTGATACGCGTGGAGCCTTCCAGTTAAGAAAATATTAGTATATGTAATCTGAAACGCATCAGTATGTTCAACTTAACACATGTTAATTTATGAACCCTGAAATATATTAGAATATGGAACGTGCAAAATAATTAGTGTATGAAACCTTTAAGATATTAGTGTACGAAGTCAGAAATATAGTGTAGGTTGGCTGAAGTATATTATTGTGTGAGTTCCGAAGGACTGAAATTCATATTTGGTTCTTTGGTTTCAGTGTCATTGTTTTCTTTTGTGAATTATTTCTTCATTTGTAAAACGGTTTCGCTGATTCTATTAATATCCAAGTAACTATATCAATGAATGAGAAGTTATATATATGCATGCAATTGACTTTACATCTATGTGTATGTTTAATATTTAAAGATGATATAAATAACTGTATTAGTTTTGAACTCGTGATTACTAGGATTCATTAGAAGTCACGTGCTTATCAAGACAACGTGTTTTAAACTACTTGTATCGTGGGATACTAGTCTAAGGTTTTGTATATATATATATATATCCTACGAATTAAAAAATTACGAAACCATATACTGCTGCATACCATATATTCCCGACATCAGCAGAAAAATAACCAACATTTGGCAAAAACAGTTACAAAATATAGCATTTTAGTTAATACCAAATTTATTCAAAAACCAGGCATAAAACTGATGTCTATACTATGCAAAAACTACACTGACAAACACCACACCAACATTATTTATAAAATACAATGTGATAACTGCCACGACTTCTATATTGGAGAAACGAGTAGAAAAATGGAAACCAGATTCAAAGAACATAAAAAGTCACCTTCACACGTTTTCGAACACTGCAAATCAAATAAACACAAAATAACCATAGAAAAACTCAAATACTAAATAAAGAAACAAACATAAACAAACGCAAAATTAAAGAAGCCTTACTTATACAACAACTTAAACCCAAAATAAACCAATACAAAGGAACATCTTTATACCTATATTAATAAATATAATCAAACATCTAAGAACGCCCTCTACATTCTTACACTCTGTTACACAACCCCTTCAAACATGTGGTCAGCTATCGGTCAGTTACCTTTTTCTTTCTTTGTGAACCTGACGATGACCGAAGAAGGTCGAAACGTTGTTCGCTTCTTTGCATAAAATTTTTTTAAAACCCAAACCAGCTGTTTTTAAATATATATATATATTTTCTCTACAAGTGGGTTTTCTCATCATCACTGATTATATATTTTTTGCTTTTTTAAGTTTTTGAAATATTTATTAGTTTCAAGTAGACGTAACACCTTTAGAAGAAAATAAACTGTTTACTCTAGAAGATAAAGTTAACTTTGGACATTCAACACTCAAAGTTGAAGTCTGGTACTCACTCCATCCATCCCCAAAACAATAAAATAAAACAACCCGATTCTCTTTTAGCATTTGACACGTAGCCCAGCTTGCTGTAGGGTTATAACCTTCAGTACTTGACATGTAGCTTAGTTTGCTGTAGGGTTATAACCTTATTAACCTTCAGTACTTGACACGTAGCTCAGTTTGCTGTAGAGTTATAACCTTATTAACCTTCAGTACTTGACACGTAGCTCAGTTTACTGTAGGGTTATAACCTTATTAACCTTCAGTACTTGACACGTAGCTGAACCCAGTTGGAACATTAGTGGTAGTACTTGATTTCTTGTATAGTGTATTTGTCACTGTTTGCACAGAATTAGATTGAAAATTGTTACTGTTTATTACATTGAAAATTCACACTAAGTCCGTAGTGAAGCGGATTACAACCAAGTAGGAAAGTGACATCAGAAACCACCAATGACAGTTTTTAGTTTTTGTTTTTCAACTTGATGTGTTTGTCTGAGTAAAGATTTCTAAATTTCCAAAATCTGAAGATAAACATATGTGAGAAAGAGGGTGATTTAGCCAGGATGGGTCAAAGGTCAATAATCATGACGGACGATGAGCTTAAACTTTAGAAAAAAACAACATTATTCCACGGCTGTATGAGTACTGTTCATAACCCAGCCATGTCTTTCATTCATTGGTATCCTTTAAAATGTAATTAATAGTCTAATTAGCTATAAATTCAGAGTTCTTGTGGCCCGACATGGCCAGGTAGTTAGGAACGTGTAATCTGAAGGTCAAGGGTTCGAATCCCTGTCACACTAAACATGCTCACCTTTTCAACCGTGGGAGCGTTGTAATGTGTCGGTCAATCGCACTATTCGTTGGTAAAAGAGTAGCTCAAGAGTTGGCGGTGGGTGGTGACGACTAGCTGCCTTCCCTTTAGTCTTACACTGCTAAATTACGGACGTCTAGCGCAGTTAGCTCTCGAATAGCTTTGCGCGAAATTCAAAACAAACCAAACCAGAGTTCTTGTGTTGAGTAAATATGTCGAAGTAATATATATATATATTACTTATTACGTCTATTCGAGCGTTCGTCTGTCTCTCGTATACGACGGCGGCTGCTTCGTAAGCTGCGTTTGAAAGCATGCGCAGTCAGACAAACATTACTTTGTGGAACGATGGGAGAAGAGACATTAGTAATGTTGATGTGAAACTTTATTTCGCAAGTAGAACATCTTGCCTCAGATATTATAAACTAATCACAGTATTGTTCATATTTCAAAATGTGACGTAACTTAAATGATAAAAATGTAGATTTACCAAATGTTGTTGTTGAGTGACTTTTATCATGACTGAAATACTCAACAATTAGTTTTAACGGTGGACAGTTAAAAGTAGCTCAGAGATTGGCTCTGAGGGAAAACGAGAGGTTTCGTTGCTACAAAATCGTGTCCCGCAGTTTGCAGCCGTATGTATAAGTGTGTGTGTGTGTTATAAGAGTAACAGTCAAATATTATTATCCAATCAGAGTAGCTCAAGATTTGGCAGTGTACACCGTTGAATAGCTGCTTTTCTTTATTAATTTATAATTATGGACAGCTAGCATAGGTAAGCCTAACGTAGCTTCGCACGAACATCCAAAACAAACTGACACACAACACTCGGCATTGTCACTTATTGTCACCACAGTTATTACACTTTAATTTTTTTCTGACCACACATTTAGAATAAAGGTGGACAGATGAAGTTTCTTTGAGTTTTTCTCCATTATTATGATAATAGAAAATGTAAGTCGTACACCCCGACTTTATATATATATATATATATATGCTTAATATGGAAAGTTCAATGTATCTGATGTCCATTTGAATAAAAAAACAACAACATATTCTATACTTATCTATGCCTACCTGATCAAGCGCTACCTTCTAACTCTCTCTCTCAAGAACATTTGGTGTTTGTGTTTTTTATAAACGTCAGTGGCCATTGAGTTCACCACCTATAAAGACTCGTGCAATTTAGGTTCCAAACTGAGAGGAGTACATAGAAAGTAAATTGCTGAAGTATTCAGTTGGGACATTAGTGTTTCCGCAAGACTTCTTCTGAGGGAAAAGTGGACTCTCTTTCTCTTCATCGGACAAGCGGGTCAGTTGGGCAAGGAGCAGACTTACAAACATAATGGTAGTTTTTTTTTTTCAAATATTCTTGTCATGCACCATAGGCCATCCTGTGGGGAAATAAAGATTAAGTTTATCATTCGTCTGAAGTAGAGAAGAGGGAATTGGTTGATGGTGGTAATGTAGCCTTACTGATGTGATCGTGTGATGTCAGAGGTGCTCATATACTCAACCAATAGAATACAGTGTTTTGTATTAGTGATTCACGTGATTATGATGTCACCTGCTTCAGATTATTACAAACATTACTTAGTTTGAATATGAATTCCAGTTTGTTTGTTTTAGAACAATGTCGCACAGGGCTATAACCGGGGATTTTAGAATAGTAAGTCCACAAACTGGCCGCTTCACCACCAGGGAATATGAGTTTCAGGGTACGAAATTTATCACGAAAACACTGAAACCCTTGGCTGTCCTTTTCTGAAACATGACTCTTTTATGATAACCGCTTTAATTTTGTTTATGACTAAAAACTATACTAATGTATAGATTTTCATATTATATTGTATTATTAAATACCCAGTTGCCATGACATTAATTTGTACGTGTCATAGGATCATTTTGTACAAAACTCAATTAAAACTAGCAAAATATCTTAACTTTATTATTAAGGTGAAGAAAACATAAAAAATATAGTTATGAAATAAGTTCTTTCAAAATAAATATACCTACTACACAAAAAAAAAAAACAGTAAAAAACCTTGAATAGAACATTAGATTTCTAGCTTCCGCCGTGCTTAGGCATAACTTAGCCGCCAAAGAAATACGTCTGTGATTGTTGAGACGTAATAGTTGGATAACTGTGTGACCCAACACGTTTCTCTCTCACGTCACCCGGGGCGCACTTCATTCTTTCTCTCCCTAGTTTTTTACGGTGTGTCCAGACGGCCAGCTGCCGTTTTTTGAAGCGTCATCACGGTTAACAGCCAGTCCAATGGTCAGAGGCTGGAAGCCCACTAGGGGTTTGCTTTCTCACCCTCTCTAATGGCCCCCAGGCTCTTTGCTTTAAAAAAACGCTGGATAGGAGGGGGGGCAGAGAATGAAAGGGAATACTGCGTTGGAACTCTGCTTTCTCTGTAGTTTAAAGAGAGAAAAAAAAATTCGTCGGCTTATTCTCTCACATACGTATGGCGACTTTCACATAAGGTTTACAACAAACTGGAACTTTGTCCTAATCATGTAGTTCAATGATATAGTGTTGAGCTGGTGAAAAAAGTTGGAGTGATTACCATTTAAGAAATCTCCGTCTGTTATCTCAGGACAATGACCCTGCGAATAGGGCATACGTCGGTAGATAAATTACAAAAGAGTCAAAAATATAACCTGGGTTTGTGACTGAGACTTTTTACGTAAGGATAGTAAACAGAACCTTTGTGAAAGTTAGAATGTGATTTAACATCGGGTAATATTTAAATTATACGTTTGTATTCGGCATACAGTGATATTGCTTTCTGGTTATAGTTTTAAATAGTGACACACAAGATACAGAGTATCAATAGCCTGTCTATAGTTTTAAATAGTGACCCACAAGATACAGTGTATCAATAGCCTGTCTATAGTTTTAAATAGTGACACACAAGATACAGTGTATCAATAGCCTGTCTATAGTTTTAAATCGTGACACACAAGATACAGTGTATCAATAGCCTGTCTATAGTTTTAAATAGTGACACACAATATACAGTGTATCAATAGCCTGTCTATAGTTTTAAATAGTGACACACAAGATACAGTGTATCAATAGCCTGTCTATTGCTTTAAATAGTGACACACATGACACAGTGTATCAATAGCCTGTGTATTGTTTTAAATAGTGACACACAAGATACAGTGTATCAATAGCCTGTCTATAGTTTTAAAGAGTGACACACAAGATACAGTGTATCAATAGCCTGTCTGTTGTTTTAAATAGTGACACACAAGATACAATGTATCAATAGCCTGTCTATTGTTTTAAAAAGTGACACACAAGATACAGTGTATCAATAGCCTGTCTATTGTTTTAAAAAGTGACACACAAGATACAGTGTATCAATAGCCTGTCTATAGTTTTAAATAGTGACACACAAGATACAGTGTATCAATAGCCTGTCTATAGTTTTAAAGAGTGACACACAAGATACAGTGTATCAATAGCCTGTCTGTTGTTTTAAATAGTGACACACAAGATACAATGTATCAATAGCCTGTCTATTGTTTTAAAAAGTGACACACAAGATACAGTGTATCAATAGCCTGTCTATTGTTTTAAAAAGTGACACACAAGATACAGTGTATCAATAGCCTGTCTATAGTTTTAAATAGTGACCCGCAAGATACAGTGTATCAATAGCCTGTCTATTGTTTTAAATAGTGACCCGCAAGATACAGTGTATCAATAGCCTGTCTATTGTTTTAAATAGTGACACACAAGATACAGTGTATCAATAGCCTGTGTGTAGGTTTAAATAGTGACACATAAGACAGAGTAGTGATACACCAGTTAAACTTCTCGCGTGGACTGCTTACGTAACTGTTTTAAAAATGTCCCAAATAAGAAACCTTATTTTCAGAAATATTTTGTTCACCGTAACATGTTTAGCACACTGGTCATTAGAGCTTTATATATGTTCCTTTTTCAATCCCTATATTCAGTATTTATACAGGTTTGTTTGTTTGATTTTGATAATAAAGAAACAAGCCTTGCCAAGAACAGTAAAACTGAAGTGGTGATTTCTTAACTCTCAGTACACCGTGAAGTCCACATATTGGATTGGATTGAGTTATATTAGCTTTTAACAGCAATCATCGTAAAGTATCTGTGTTTTTAAACACAAAGCTAAAGAATGTGTTA